>NC_081406.1:140328360-140543617 GCF_030272615.1 Cryptomeria japonica
CCTACATAAAAATCTTAAGGCTATGACCATGGAGAGCTCACCTCCCAACCTAAGCTTACTAGAAGCTGCCACTGAGCTTGGAGAATCAAGTCCTAGATGGGTTACACTCAAACAAACACAAAAAAGCAAGGGAAAAGAAAAAACTCAACAAACACTTTCCCATCCAAGGCTAAAATTCATCACATAATGTGATGTTTACAAGGGTGGAAGTGGACCAAATACCTTGAGGAGAACTGCAAGAAAGTAGATCACAAGCCATCCCATGGCAACCAAAAATACAACATAAGTCCATCTTAACCCAACATCCTTATGACCCCCAAGGCATACATGCCATACTTTCTCCCCTTATGACCCCCGAATGCATAAACAAGACTATGCAGCAAGGGTCACATAAACAAACCCTTGAGATCACTCTCATAATGAGAGCCTCTAACTCTAAGGTTGTCAAACTCCTTCCACCCTCAAGACCATTCTACCCTCCCAAGGGTAAGATGGCCTTGGATACTCCCAAAACACAACAAAATGCATAACAAAAATGGGAGAACAAAAAAAATCACATAAATATTTTCACAAATAAAGCATCTACATTCAAGCAATCTTTTAAAAGTAAATTTCCAACATGCAAAGAAGAGAATGGACCAACCTTGAATCTGCCAAGGGTTTACTAGAAATGGCTTGGGGAAGAGCAGGCCAATTCCACAATTCTTTTCTCCAACACTTAGCCAAAATTCTATTCTAAAACTGGTTTTCTTTTTAAATTGCAAGATCTCATCTCCAAAGATGGAGAGTGGGTGATTACTCTCTCAGAGTTCTTTCCTTCTGGGAGAAAGTTAATACACCACCCTTTTTAGTTCAGGTAACCCTAACCCTTGCTTAAGAAGGCTTCTCTCACTCTTCCCAACCTCTTGGATAGAGTGAGAGTTCACATTGGTTGGTCTTCCCAACCTCTTACAGGTTACTAAAACTAGAAGGAGAAAAGGTAAGAGAAGGTCGAGAAGAGAAACTAACACAAGAAAGGAAGGTTATCTAACCTAGGAGGAACCTTCCAAGTTGGATTTTCGTTCATCTTGGGAAAACCAGTTTTTGAGGTGACTAAACAGTCACATGGGAGTAGTCATATGCTTAAAATTACCCCTAACCCATAGGTATACCCTATGGACCTTTAGAAAAGCCCTTAAAGTACCCCTAGGAGTCCATTTGACCCCTTAGAAACCCATCTAAAGTTAATCTATGGGTCAAACCTAAGTTGACCACTCCAAAGACTCTCTACCCAAGGCAAATTTGGGACAACACTCAAATGTTTGAAAGGGCTTTGGTTGAAACAATCTCCCTCCAAGAGACAAGTCAAAATCATGACACTAATCAACACATGTGTCAAGTGACACAATAAAATACATTACATAATTACACATGGAAATTGTCTCTTGTTGGATTTAAACAAATTAATAAATACAATTTAACACACATGCAACATTTACTTTCATGAATAAAATACGATACATACAGGGTGTTGTCTCTCCAAATAGACAACCCCTGGTTTTACGAACGTACATAAGTCTAGGCTTGATTCTCCATAATGTTTGCATGGTCACATGGATAATTTTCCTGCGCATCTCAATTTCACATTAGTATTTCTCAATAGACTCATATAATATTAAACACATAAATAAGAATACACATCAATCACTCTGCATACAATTGGCATCATTCTAATCAATTTATCATATATCAAAGCAAATCCACATAAGCAATTATCATAATCCTCATAAATTTGATCCATTCATCAGTTATGCATCATATTTCTAGCATCATAATAAAGTCCTGCAAATCAAATAATGACATACATCATCTCAATGTTATCCTATTCTAGAATCATATAAAGTTCTATATCCATAATGCATAGAAATGAAGCATCAATATATCAATGTTATCTAATCATGGGTTCATATAAAGTTCTAAATCCATAATGCATAGAAATAAAGCATCCATAATAGTTCCAACATGAAAAACACTGAAATGCTAGGATGGGTCGGGGTAGGGCCTCACATTAATAAAATGAGATTGAAATTTAAAATTAGGGCCAATGAGATACCACTTAATTTCAAATTTAAAATTGACAAAATTAAGATTGTAAAATTAGGGCAGATTATAATTAACGTCTTAATTTTAAATGTTTCCTTGAAAGTTGTAATGTTGAAATTGGGAAGTGTGTGATTTTAGAGGCATCAAAATTCAACAAAATCAACCAATTTTTTGGATTTAAGCAATTAAATACAGTCATAACAGTCTCCCAAAATTTCAGGAAAAAATCTAGGGACCAGGTTGAAGTTGCACTCTATCCTCCCAACTTTTTCGGAAATTTTCAAGGATGAAAGCTATGATGATTTGAGAGCTAACCCCAAAAAATTGATTGATTTTACGATCTCTAGATAGGTGAAATTAAGGTTTGAATTTTGAAATAGGACCCTATTACAGTTTTGATAAAGATAAGAAATTGAATTGCAATTTTGAAAAAGGTCAAATCTAATGGATAGGGCCACCTTAAATAATATTTATAAAACTGAAATTGGTTGAAATTGCTTGAAATTTGTACAAAATTCAATTAAATTTGAAAATTAGTGTTTTAGGACCTAATCACTAAATTTTGAAATTTTGAATCTTAGGCAAGAAGACAAGTCTGAAAATTAAATGTAAATCTAATTTTGCACAAGTTCAAGTTGATGTTTGAAAATTAGGGTTTTGATAATTAACCACATAATTTTGTTATTTTGCTTTGCAAATTGAACAAGACAATGAAAGAAGTGAATTTGACAAGCAATGTAATTTTCAGATCTAAGACAATAGATAGAAATTTTTGCAAAATACAAGTTCAATTTTAATTTTAATAACTAGGGTTTTGAATGAATTAACCACTAATTTTTGTAAATTGAATGAAAATTAAATTTGTAAATGAAGAATATGCAATAATTTTCAATGTAAAGCATGTGAGACGCCGGGTTCACCAAAATGTGATATGTTGAAAAGTGATGAGGGGAGATCAAGTGGAAAGCTTTACTCCCCTCAAAACAGGGATGAAAGTTTCAAAAAGGATTCCCTTCAAATTTTCACACACATTACATTTAAAAGAGGGGTTGAGTTCACTAGATCCAATCCCAATGGAAAGAGATTGAATACTAAGTGAATTGTAGGAAATTTGGAATGTATTAGGAAAGTAAATTAACCCTCTTTTATAATAGACTAGTTGAATTAAGAAAATTGAGATTAAGTGTAGAAATAAGAAAGAAATGATTATATCTTGAGATGGAAAGGCGAAATGAAGTTGCGCACTTGGAATTAGTGGTAGAATGTTAAGACGAAGCTTCCTTGCAAATCCAAGCAAAAGTTGCAGGGACCGAGTTGAAGTTGTACTCGGTCCTAGAAATTACTGCCACACACCCTCAACCTACACATAGAAAAGAGAGGGAAATGTTGTTGGGATTGGGGATTTTCTTTCAGGTCAAACCCTATTTTGGAATTAAACAAGTGATTGAAAAATGCTACAAGTAAATAAAAGGAAATGTCTAAAGTAAAATCCACCTCAAGAAGGCGATGTGATTGAAATGTTGTTGAATTTTCTTGAAAGGATATGTGAAATAGGATGTCTTGAGTGTTGATAGAAATATCCTCTTCAATGGTTGAATCCTTGACTTGAATGCAACACCTTGCCTTGAAAGGAGATTTGAAATGCTCAATGCTTGAATGAATTATTGAATGCTTGCACTTGATTTCTCTTTATGATCAACTTGTTGTCGCTTATCGTCGCTTTGCTTATGCAAATAGGAGGGGAAGTGCTCCTTATATACTTGCCAATCAGGGGTGTTTAGATATTTTTCCATCTTACACCAACATAGGAAAACTTTCCCGCTCAATGCAAAATAGGACCAAAGGGGGCCCAAAATAGGGCTAGGAAAAGGGCACCACACTCCTGTCCTAGGAGGACAAGGGGGACAGGGGTGCCATGCCCCTGTCCTGCCCTAATTTAGTATAGGCAATGACAATAGGTAGTGCGTCATGATGAAAAATGCAAGTTATTGATGTTTTGAGCATGTTTCGGGTCTTTGATCAAGCTTAGGTATTCGTCCGCTAATGCAAAGACCTGAATATGGTCAAAAATTGCAAGGGTCACAATTTTATGATGCTATAATTACATCAGATAGAAAGTCTAAAGGTAATATATTTTATTTTAATACTCGTGGTAAAATTTGTTTTATTTCTTAGGTCGATGAAATTTGGTTATGGCATAAAAGGATGTGTCATGTAAATTTTGACTGAATGGTTAAGATAAGTTCCACTCAAGCTATAAGAAATCTGCCTAAGATTGTAAAACCCTATAATTTGTCATGTAAGGAATATCAATTAGGGAACTAGACAAGAGTTTCTTTCTAAAGAAAACAATATAATTATAATGGGATATTGGATCTTGTGCATACTTCTTTGTATGGTTCTCTAGAGTGAGAATCTTGTAAGGTGATAGGTATTTCATGTTGCTAATTGATGACTATTCAAGGATGATGTGGGTTACTTTCTTAAGGGAGAAGTCTGAAGCATTGGAGAATTTCAAGATTTTCAAAGCTATGATTGAGACTGAGGATAGACAAAAGTTGAATTTTCTGAGATCTGACAGATGTGGTGAATTTACTTCCGATGAGTTTAACTCTTTTTGTGAAGAGCATGGGGTGAAGAGATAGTTATCTGCTCTGCAGACCCCTCAGTAGAATGTTATTATGGAGAGGAAGAATAGGACAATTTAGGAAGTTGTTATAATGATGATGATTGAAGGAAATGGTCCACATATCTATTGGAGAGAATCTATGAGTTTTCTTTATGTTATGCGACATTCTTGGTGATTGTAGCATGTTGCAAATGTTTGAGGTATAACTCTTAGTGGTGTTTCTTGGTTGTGGTATTGATTTAGGTCTAGAATATGTCTTAGATGATATTGTTTTGGTTTGCATGTGTTGATGTAGCATATGAGATATGTTTGTTATTTGTGTTGAGGGTTGATCTAACCTTGAAATATAGGTTGATGATTTGTATAAATATATGTAATATTCATTTGTAAGATGTATTTGCATTGCATCTACAAGTGTATGATTGATTAAGTGTGAGAAGAAGTGTTCTAATCTTTCAGAAATGTGAAGAGAAGTGTGTGGCAGAGAAGATCAGACTATCGTTAACCAGAACTGTAATCGGGCATGTGGAGATACTATTTCACTAGTCCATGATCCTTTGTATGTAATCCAAATGTTTTTGTAAGACAATGTCTTCCTCAGGGTTGTATCCCTTCTTATTTTGTTATTTGAGTAGTGAGATCTAGGAAATGTGCCTAAATGCATGTGCATTACCCATTATAATATTTCATTTACTCCTAGCAAGGTATCATCTCATTGTGGGTAGGTTCCCACCGTGTTTTTTCCCTTAACCGGTTTTTCCACGTCAAAAATCTTGGTTTTATGTGTGTTATTGAAGTGGTGTTGATTTGTGCTTTTATTGCTAGTTATCAAATCTGAATTTAAGTTTGAATTGTGTTGAGTTTGTGAGCAAATTGATTCAACCCCCTCTCTCAATTTGTTGCCTTGTTACCAACACTTTATATCTTTGATAGAATATAACCTCTTCTCTATAGGTTGAGGGGTTCTGGGTACCATAAAAATTAAGTGCACAAGTGTTATGGTTTCGAAAAATGGGTAAAATCTTGAATTGAAATAAAACAAGAAAGAACTATGATTAAAGAAGGTTCTCATGAATGTCAAGCTAACGTGCTTCACTTATGATATCAATAAGAAAACAAGAAATATCAACAACTTTAAACACAAAGAGATTCAATTTCCAAACTTGGTTTTGTGCTTCCACCAGAATGCCCTTCAAGTCTTTGAAAAAGTTTCAAATGCCAAATGCATGAGCAATATTTATAGATATATGAAACCTCAAGTAATCAATCACATGGCTTTGGCAGCTACTATACCATCTTGGAATTTTAAATGAACTTTTTTATTAATTGTCCCATTTATTACCCATTACAAAAAGCATTCAATTGACACCATCATGCAGATCGCCAATCTTAGAGAAATCAATATCAAAGAATTGGGTGATTTCATCCTTCAAGAAAATCATAATAGGGAAGAAAGTGTGTGCAAGAAGAACCCTATAGTGTGATCTGCCGATATGTAACTTGTGAGAGATTCATTGTCATTATATTAGCAGGAGTTGGGGTATTGGGTGAAACGAGACTAGGTGACAATGGGAAATAACAAAAGGTTAACTTCCATCAAGAGGCTATAGACCAATAAGGTACGGTGCGGTCCCTTTTGGATATAAACAAGACTTGACACCTAAAGGCTTTATCGTTTGATCAGAGGTTTCAAGAACTACAAAAGATAAAGGGTTTGTGTCATGAAGATGGACTTCATGAAATTAGGCATTATCAATGGTTTGATTTCTCAAACCGGCAACACCCTCGATGAATAAATTGATGCAACCATTCTAACAAATGGATATACTAGGCTTAAGGAAGTGTACAAAAGGTGGAGGTTGCCAGCCCATAGGCCTGGAGATGGAGATGATCTTAGGATATTTGATACAAATGAGAATCCACCATTTGATGTGGAGTTATTTGAGGAGTATTTCAAATACACTTATTACTCAGTTTGTCAGATTTTAGGCATGGAAGCCATTCCACTCATGAATATTGTGCCCATGATATTGGTTGCAGATGTCCAAATACATGATGCTTTCTCATTTGATTATGTCTCATAAATAGTGGATCACATGAATCATGGCTTGGAGATGATAAAAAACAAACCCAATGAGATTTATTTTAGACACTATTCAGTGTTGATGCATATGCTTTTATATGTTGGATAACAAATGAATTTATGGAGTGATAACATCAGAGTCATGGAATATGATAGGCAGGGCTAGAGGAAACCTATATAGATGTGGACTTCCATATGGGATAGAAAATTCCCATGGCATTAGTATCAATATTTTGAGGAGCATTTTGTTAAACCCCTATGTCAACTTTTGGGCCACCCATGTAATTATACACTTACACCAGAAATTCAAAATTTCCTCATGCAAAAAGAGCATGATGATAGGAATATAGTAAATCACAATTGGGGAGATTAGTATGCCTTCAAAGACTATACTAAAATAAGGGTCTATGGATTTGAGGGTGCCCCTCTCCTACTTCCTAGAACTGTGCCTAATAGAATTGTATAACTGGAAATTATGAGGTAGTTAGCTGATTCAAATTACATGCACCTGAGTATGCATGGAAAAAAATCTTTCATGCCTATATCTTTGAGTTTTGAAGAATTCATGGTGTTTTATACTAAAGGATATGATATTATTTAAGCCAATTTATCCTACTATGGTTCATCATAGGGTGAGCCTCAATGAGATTTTGATCCTAAAGGTTTTATAAGTCAGTCCAAGCAATCACAAAAAATGTGATCCTATGAGCATGTACCTCTAGAACAAGATGATATTATCCTTAATTTAGATGAATTGCAAGCTCTTGAGAAACTAGAAGCATGTTACAATATCACAAGAGATGAAGAGTGGAGGAAAAACCATAATATTGCGAGTTCTACCATTTTTTCTAATATTCAATATCCCATTGATAGGATTTATGAAAAAGTTGCTCACGTGGATGAGATTATTGAGGGATTTCCATCATATGTTTTATAAAGAAATAGTAGGAGACCAATGGGGGAGAAGCACACAAGTCCTTACTCCTCTAATGCATATGTCACCACAACCTACTCCTATGAGACAAAGTGATATTGATGAAGTTTTTAAACAAATCCATGAAGGAGGAGTGATTGTCACTAAGCCCTCCCTTATTGATAAAAAATATGATATTAGGAAATTATCTCGTGAGAGGTTTGTTTTAGATGATGAATTCATTCATTCCCCTAAGTTTAAGTCTTTTATGTATAAATATAGAGGGAGATTTCTTAGATAGTAAAATGATGAGATTACCTCTGAAATTGAGGATGACTAATTGAAAAGGCTTTAGGAGGATGTGGATGCTGAGATGACTACCATGACCCCTATCAAGGGAAGACAAATTTTACAAAATGTCAGTATCATTATTGTGCCTTGGTGGCATATGAGTTTTGTTATACTATTTGATAACTTTGTAAGAAATCCATATGTAAAGAAAATGATGTTACTTGAGGATGTAGATCAAGTGTATTCTAGTTGTGGTTTTGAACCAGAATAGAAGGCTTTATTTCAATGGGCTTTATACCCAAAAAACCATATGGCTACTCTTGTGGAAACCGATAAATGTTTTAGTTATATTTTGGTGCAAAGAGTTGGGGAAAATGACCCTATAGTTATAGCTAATTTAAATGTGAATGTTTCAAATTTTAATAAAGCATAAATGAAGCATTTTGTACGGAAAGGGACACTGACAAGGCTAAATATGAAAGATTGGAAGAGATCGGGGTACAAAGTGAAGAAAGGATTAAATAAATTACTAGAAAAGGAGGAATTCTCATTTGAGCATGAACAATGAGTGGTGGAGGCTCTACAGGACATAAATTACTAGAAATATAGAGCCGAGAATCTCGAGAAGAAGATTAAACAAAGAGAGCAGTAGGATAGTAAGAATGTTGGCAACAATGGAAGAAACTAAGAGGTAGGGGGTGAATCAATTTTATCACAAAATTAATACAACTCAAAATTAAATTCAGACCTGATCATTTAGCAATGAAAGCATAAACCATCACAACATCAATAACACACATAACACCAAGATTTTGATGTGGAAAACCTTGTTAAGGGAAAAAAACTAGTGGGAACCTACCCACAATGAGATAATTCTTTATTAGAAGTAAATGTAAATATTACAATGGGGAATGCACATGAATTCAAGCACACAACCTATATCTCACTACTCAAAACAAGAAGGGCTACAACCCTGAGGAAGAATCACTGTCTTACAAAGATTCAAACAATAATCTAGATTACATGAACTGATGAAATAACATCTCCCAATGCCTAATTACATTTCCTCCTAATCACAGATACTCAAACTTTCTCTTTCCACTTGTTCGCACTATTTCTCACTTCTCCTCTACTACTGAAAGATCAATTAAATATTTGAGCATACAAATACATCTATCACATGAATATTACATATATTTATACAAATCATCAACCTATATTTCAAGATCGGCTAAACCCTCAACAAAAATTACAAAACAATAACATCACATGCTACAACAACACATGCAGACCGAATTTTTTGGCTAAGACATAGTCTGGACCCAAATCAATACCACAACCAAGAAATACTGCCAATAATTGCACCTCAAACATTCGCAACATGTGACAATAACCAAGAATGTCACATAACACGAAGAACACCACCAGATCAAGAAAATGATCAACAATGTGCATAATGATCAATGCAGACCATCAACACGGATAGGACCCAATCTAGAAACATTCACAAACAATGTGAATCACACAAGAAACAACCACATCGTCACCACTTACTATAATCTCCATCATCAATAAATTGAACCTCAAGAACACATGCTAAACTAAATACAAATTGAATGATTCATTATGAACTTCCTGTTGTTAGGTATTCACATATCGCCCCATTGCAAATGGGGACTCCACTTTTTTCCTACTTTCTAGGATAATGTTAGAGTCCTTTGCTATTAGCCATTGAATTAGAGGGGTATACGTGGTCAAGAAGGCAAGAGTCAACTGGATAGCATTGTGTGGAGTGTGAAATGAGTGAGTTTGTAAAGTCTAAATATCATGAGAGTTAATCATGAGTGAAGAAGGATTGCTAGTTAGAGGGTCACTTCAGGTGCTCTTCTTGAGGAGTGAACTTCACTTCATGTGAATCCCTTGTGGAGCAAACTTCTTGTGCCTCTCTCATAGAGAATTTTTTTATCTTAAGACTACATGATGCATCATAGTTGAGAGAGTTAGTAAAAGAGAGAAAAGGTGAGTTAGAGCCTTCACTTCAGGAGCATGACCTCAAGAGAATACTTCATTACCATCACTTTTGGAGAGAAATTTCCTTTAAGATCCTTGTTTGGGTGTGAATTAGAGCATTTGAATGAATAGAGTGAGCATGATTTTGATTTGAGATAACCTCAAGTGATCTTTATTTAGAGAAAATTTCACTTCATGTATCCTTTAATAGGATAAAATTTCCTTTTAAGCCCTTATTAGGTAAATTTGACATGTTTTTGTCAATAAAGACTTGGAATAACTAAGGATTGAATCAATGAAGAAACAAAGTGATTGAAGAAAAGTTCATTTGAAATTAACCTCATCTCCAAGCCCTCATCAATGAACTTTCAAGAATCAAGGTACATGAGTGAACTTCATAAATCAAGGTACATGAGAAAACTTCAAGAATCAAGGTACATCAGTGAACCTCAAGAATCAAGGTACATGAGTGAACTTCAAGAATTAAGGTACATGAGTGAACTTCACAAATCAAGGTACTTGAGTGAACTTCAAGAATAAAGGTATGTGAGAGAACTTCAAGAATCAAGGTACATGAGTGAACTTCAAGAATCAAGGTACATGAGCGAACTTCATGTTATCAAGGAGACGAGTTAACTTTAAGATTCAAGATAGATGAGAAAACTTCATGAGTAGAGAGAGGAGAGATAACTTCATGTTCTAGCCTAGGGGAGAAAATTTGTCTCATTCTCCCAAAATAAGATGCAAAAATCCTAATAAATCATTTCCTTAAGCTGCTTTGATTTCTTAACATGTTTAGTAGAGAATATTTTTTATTGATGAAAGGTAAGTTAGAGGGATACTTCATAAAATAAGGTAGAGGAACGAACTTCATAAATCCAAGGAGGGGAGTGAACTTCAAGTTTGGATGTATGAGAGTAAATTTCCTCTAGTGGCCTTCCATAAGGATAGTTCATCATGTTTGCATCAATAAATGATGGAAAGACTCAATACTCAAACCCATAGAATGAATACAATGAATGAAAGCAAGTCCAAAGATCTCTTCATGAGCAGAAAAGTGAGAGTGAACTTCACATAAATTAAGGTGAGAGTGAAAATTGATGTAACATCAAGATGGGAGAGAACTTCAAGTGCCCCTTCCTTAGAGAAACCTCAACTTTAAGTACTCCTTCATGAAGGTGAATTTTATCTAAATGCTCTTATTAAACCTACAAACCACATGAAATCACATAATTTTATCAACTAGGAAATTATATAGAAGGTATATATATCATGTGTGTTTGATGCTTGTTTGTTTCTTTTGTAGGAGATAAAGAAAGAAATCAATGGGATCACATTGATGGAGGATTGAAACAAGTCTCTCAAGGATAAAATTTCAACATTAAGATTAAGATACAAGGAAGATATCCTCAAGGGAACCTCATAAACAAGCACAAGAAGGTGATTAGATAATAAGCATTTACCTACACAAAGACATGATCCACAATGCCAGCATCATGAAAGGAGTCATAGAGAAAGAATTCCAAAGCAGAGAAGCAATTGTGCCATCAAGAATTCATTCCAAGGCAATATCAATAATCCAAAATTAAGAGGAAGACAAGACCTATACATTGTACCTCTATGATTGAAGCACTCAAGAGGATAGTTTCAGAAGATTTCATCAAAGTTAGAAGATCATTATCATCACTGCAGCTAGATAATGTTGACTATCAAGAAATATTCCTTCATGATGATCTATCAAGACTACAAGTTAAACGATGGATTTCTAGTCATCATCCCAGTCATTATATCTACCAATCAAAGAAGTTCCACATCAACATGTCTAGATGTAATGTACATGGCTCATAAATGAAGGCACAAACTTTGAGGTACCTACCCCTGTTATCCCTTGGTCTAATATTTTGGAGATAACATGTGTCAAAGTGTTGCAATTGTTTCATTGGCTAGAATAGAGATTATTGTAACAAACCCTAATTAGGGTTTTCATTATAAAATCTTGGCCATTGATCTCAAATTGATTTGAGCCATTGAACTTTATTAAGAGAATTATAAAAGCCTCGATCTCCTTAGTTTGTAAAGGGTTAATAGTTAGTGAGTAGAAAGAATAGAGAAAAAGATAAGAATAGTGAATAGAAATTAGAATAGGAGTTAGATTAGGAGAAGACAAAGATTGTTGTGAAACCTTTTTGTAAAGGACAATTGATTTCATTGAAGTTATGCTTAATTTGATTTTTTACTTCAACGACTTGCATGATCTTTACTTCTCAATTTGCTTTCATGTTGATTAGATTGAATGGAAGAATTTGTTGAATACATCTGTGTCGAATCCTTTAGTCCATACCACTAACCTTTTTCTGATTGTAAGGGTGCCTTGTGTGGTCAACTAGAATTATATGAACCTAACCTCATATTGTTGTGTGTCCATTGTTTATGCATTAACTTGAATGGTGAGAAACATTTGATGGTAATGATTTGAAAATGTTTGAAATGTCCTTAGAAGATTGCACTGATCTTGTATCAAATTGTTCAAGTTGATGGTGATACCTTGCCTAGTAGGATTCCATCTAATCATTCATCCATATTCTTACATTCTAGGTCTTAGAATAGAACTCCCAACCCTTTATCTTTTGCCCTTTTTTTCAATTCAAGTTAGTTTAGGAAAGAAAGCATCACAAGATTGCAATATTAGATGATCAAGTTCTAGTGATTCAAGCATTTGACAATTCAATGTAAGTCCCCTTGTGATTGCATCATAATCACATCAAACCAATAACTTTATCCACACATCGTGACCTGACATACAAGAACCTTGGAGTTGTCTCATGTGATCCTTAAGCCAATCTTCAACATTTGAGAAGCTTTGTTCAAGATGGTATAAGATACTTTTGGGTATTTTATTCTATGTTTGTATGTGCATAAAAAACACATCAACAGAATTGGTGCTAGAAGGAGGGCCTGACAATGAATGCAAACTCTTGAATAAGGGAATCCAAGGAAGATTAGTGGAGAGTCATCATCAACGCTCAACAAAATTTGCATAAGTTTGAATAGATGTACTTCAATTCATATTTCCAAGGATTAATTTTAAAGACTCGCATCTTCCTCTTCGTGCTCAATAGAATTGAAGCACAAGGAAGGCATGATTGTGGATACATGATCGAAGTAGTTGATGTTGGATTTGATCAAGTTATACTTTGAAGTAGTCACAACCAAAATTTGTATGAGAGAAGAACGTTGGACTTGCAAAGGAAAGAAGCAATTCATGCAGCTGAAACCAGTTGAACTTTCAAGTTAAATTTGAGATTTCCAAGATCTCTCTTTATTCCAAAAAATAAAAAAATCAAAAAAAAAAAAAAAAAATTAGAAAATTCATTAAAAAAAGAAAGATTCCTCGAAGGAGCTATTGGTCTCAATCTTTGATTACTTTGTTTTCTCTACAAGATTTTCAAGCCTCGGTCACATATGGAGAGAACAAGAAGAATAGAAACATAAGACAACAATTGACAAGGTTTACAAAGAAACCTCCTGCACTTCAAGCTTAAATAGACCTTAGGTGGGTGTACCTTTTGTGATTACTTTCTCACAATTTTACTTGGTGACTTACAGAAAACCAGTGCAAATTTTTGCAAACCTTATCACTTTTAAATGCAACTAAACATAAATGAAAGATTCATCTTCATTATAATTGATCACCCAAAAAGTCATAAACTTTAACAAGCTATACCAGTTTATGCATCCCCAGTTTATGCATCCAATTATAGTCAGTGTGACTCCCATTTTGTGATTGAGCAGTGAGTTCTAGGTAGTTGGCCTTTCTACATGTGCAAGCTCCATATTGTACACACATACTATCTGGAGTAGTATCATCTGATTGTGGGTAAGGCTTCCCACCGTGGTTTTTCCCCTTACAGGGTTTCCACGTACAAATATCTATGTTATGTGTTGTGCATGTTATTTGTCTTTATGTTTCATGCATTAAACTTTACTGGTATTATAATTAACTGTTAAAATTGTTTACCGGCTGTAACATCATAAATTGTACGCACTTGCTAAAACAGTACAATTTAACACCTAGTTTAGCACCCACCTTGGCACAGTTGCATTTTGCATTGCATTTCCCCTTTAGCACTTAATTAATCAAATTAATTAGGTCTAAAGGTTCTATTTCATCATTTTCCACATCATAAAGTCGGGCCCTTTCATTAAAGCGTGCCCCTTTCATTTTATTCTTCCAATACACTACTTAATCAAAAACCCTAATTAGGCCCTATTCTGAGCTTGGGGGCTTGATTTCGGGGGTCAAAACATCTCGAAATCACCTGTAACTTCGAGATTCTCTCTAAAATCATCATATCTGACGGCCCTGAAAATTTGGTGAAAAGTTGTCGGGACCATGGCGCCCGGAGTGCACACGGTCCCGGACATTTTTCCTGAAATTTTAGGAGCGCGATCCAATCATAAAATAAAGCTTAACCCCAAGAAATTGGCGGGATATTCAATCTCTAGGTCAGCCAAAAGATGAAATTACGACCTAGGGTTTCATACATAAGAGCTCTCTTTCTTCATTTGAAGGGCTCCGATTTTTGTTTTCAGGAGCCTCATATGCAGCGAAAGAGCAGATCTTTGAAGACTTCAACAACATTCAACATCCCTCTATCAAGCATTTATCAATTCCATTCATTCATTTAGGGCTTGGAAGACATTGAAGAACAATAGGAGATTACCGACTGAAGATTGGCTTGTACTCCTCCCTTGGGGGTTGGGTATGATTTCATGTTGTTTTCATGTCTTTGCATAAGCTTCAATATCTCATTTATTCATGCTTTAGATCACTTTGCATCTTGATTGAGAGCATTTACATTATCATTTACAAGCAATTAGGGTTTACTTTCTAGGTTGCTCTAGTTTGCTTACTTGCATTTTAGATCTTGCACACACACAAGGTCTGCACACACATTACTTTTACAATACAACTTGGCTATTCGTGGAGGTGGAAATCACCGAAGCAGGGGTTTGACTAAGGCAAAACCCTATATAGCCGCCCAAACATCCTTTTCAGATATAAGTGCAGGTTTCGAGACTCGGACGACGCCGCAGGTTGCAGATCCGGAAGAGGTAGGTCGAGACAACACCCCACATCAAATTGCAGAGCAAGATACTAGGACAGGGGCATGGGGTGCCCTGGTCCTGCCAGGACAGGGGCGCTGGGCACCCTGGTCCCTGGGACAGAGGCGCTGGGCGCCCTGGTCCTCCTGACAGACAGCATTTCGGACAGTTTCCAGAGTGCAAAAATAGTGGTTTCAGGTGCAGTTTCAGGTGCAGAATCAGGATAGTGGCACCCGCGCCCCCGTCCCGAACATTTCCACTTAGATTTTGACTCTGGGTACGCATTTGCATTCTTGTCTTATCCTTGTGTTTACAGTTTTCCATTGTGTAAGTTCAATTCTGCAATCTTGTTGTTAGCTCATACTTGCATTTTAGGGTTAGGAATTGAACTTGCATAATCTTACCTTTCAATTACAACAAAGGAATAGAAACCCTAATAGGTAGCCCATGGCTCTCTCTTTCACAAAAAGAAGTAGCCAATTGTGTGATACCTCTAGGCTCTTTCGTATTCCGTAATGTGTGATAAAAGGTAGGATTAGGGCATGATAACCTAGTCTCGCTTTTTCCCCCACACATTTTGGTGAACCCGACATGAATCTATCATTGCTTCTTCTTGCATTGCATTTGTTAGATCTAGATCTAGATTTAGTGTGTTTTCATTTCATTTTCATTAAAAAAAAAAAAAAAAAAAAAAGAGTGTGTTTCTTTGCATTGTGTGTTTAAATTTCATGCAATTTTTATTTCAAAATGTCCGACTTTTATTTGCAAAATGTTCATGCTTATGATGATTACTATGAGTATAGCCAAGATGAATTAGATGAAGCTTTAGATGAGTTTTTGAACCCTAAAGATGCCAAACCTTCATTTTACCAAAAACTCATAAACCTTGTTACTATGCCATTTCGTTTTGATGAGAAAGATAAGTTGAATGAATCCTCTCAAGGGTACATTCCTATCAACTCTTCCACTAAATCTAGTAACATGGTTGTTTTCAACAATCCCCTCTATGAGGAGATGTCTCCTTTTGAATCAAAAGATAAACCTTTTAATAGATATGATCATGCTTTGTTGGATGATGCTCTTGATGACTTTGTGGCCTTATCGAAATCTCTAAACAAAAACAGAACTTCTAAATTGGTTAACATGATAAACTTGAATGAGCATAAAAAGCCTCTCTTTGAAGTCCAAGGTGCTTATCCTTCTCCCACCTTTCAAGTTCCTAAATCACCTCTCCTTACTGTCCAAGGAGGGTATGATCATGATTCCTTTCGTACTCCGAATAAACCAATCATCACTGTGCAAGGAAGAAAACCCATAAGTCCTTATAGTTATGCCAAGCAAATAACTAGAGAGAGTTATCATGCGGTTGCCCATACTTATCATACCAAAAATAATAGGCAGCCTAGTCCTCCTCCTATTATTCCAGTTTCTCTTCCGAATCCTCAACCAATTCTTCTGCAAGCTCCATGTATTTCACAAGTTCTTAGTAAGGAATATGATCTCATAGAACAACTTAAAGCTACCCCTGCTAAGATATCCCTTTGGGATTTGATTCAAACTTCTTCCGCTCATCATGGAATGTTACAAGATGCCTTGAAAGATTTGAATGTTCCTCCACCGAATACATCTAGTAATATAGCATCTTTGGTTAACTCTGTGATGAATCCTAAAGCTCAAATTGTGTTTACCCAAGATGAGTTGCCTACTAGTGAAATCCAACATCAATATGATCCCTTGATGATTGTGGTTATCATAAAAGACACTGCTATAAGACGAACACTAGTAGATAATGGCTCTGGTCTTAATGTGTGTAGCATTAATCTTTTGCATAAGATGAATGTGGATACATCTCTAATTGAGCCGGACTCTCATCCTATTCGAGGCTTTGATAATGTGGCTAAAACTTCATTAGGTACTATCACCTTACCCATCACAGTGGGGCCTGTTACTTTGCCTACTCCTATCCATGTTATGTCGGGAAATCTAACATACAACTTGTTATTAGGGAGACCTTGGATTCACAGTATGCAAGTTGTCCCCTCTACATTGCACAGACAATTTAAGTTTATCTACAACAATAAGACATATACCTTGATAGGTGATACCAATTTTCAAGCTTGTTTGCAAACATCTACTTCCAAAGGGGGTTCTTCTAAGCCTTCCTCATCTAGTGATGACTCTTTAAACAAGATACCTATCAATGAATCCCCACTCTCTGATGATCAAAATTCTTTGGATGAGTCTGGAGCTCCTGAAGAAGACTCTTCTCGACTTGAAACTACACATAAGAAGGATTTTGATCCTGAGAAGGTTCTCGCAGATGATGATTGGGGATCCCTTGATTTTAATCCTACCTTTGTAGGTGAATATAAGGTTCCTTCTAGAGAGATTAAAGCTGAAAAGAAGGAAGAAGCTAAAAATCAATCAACATTACCTGAGCCTATGAGTAATAACTTTGTGGCCGCTTCTCAAACTTCTTCTCCCCGCACCTCTAATTCTGAAGGGTTTGATTCTTTGTCTTATGAAAAACCGCCTTCTCTGTCTGAAATGGCTGATCATTATGGTCGTGGTTTTCGCATTTTTGCTAAGCATGGGTATCATGGAAATGGTTGTGGCATGCATGAACAAGGAATAAAGGTTCCTCTAGAGAATAATCTTCACAACCATGCCTTTGGACTTGGCTATAATCCCTGTAAGCGCACTAAAGCTTCTAGAAGACCCTGTATTAGTGTTAATGCTATTTCTACCTCTCTATCAATGCAACACCCCGAGTACATTGATGAGGATCCTTCGTGTGCTTGTTCTTTTGATGTTTTCCCTACCGATGATGCTTTAGCTGAATTTTTAGGAGCATATGATACTCTTCCTCGTTATCATCACAATAGGGGACTCCCTTATTGTTTGAACACTGAAGCCTATTTTGGAAAAGAGACGGATAACGATGAGATTGTGAAAGAATTCCCTCAGCTAAAGGATACTCCTCAACAAAGTAATCTTCTCATAAGTGACACCACTAATGTTAAGATGGATCCTTGCAATGAAGAAAAAGTTATTAAAATTGGAAAATGTTTGGATGAAGAGGAACAAAAACAATATGAAGATTTATTGCATGAATTCCCTGAGATCTTTGCTTGGACATACTCTGACATGCCTGGTATAGATCCTAAGATTGTTACTCATAACATTGTCTTAGTTCCTGAGGCTAAGCCCGTGAAACAAAAGATTCGAAAAATGAATCCTAAGGTGGCTCTGCTTGTTAAGGCTGAGATTGAAAAGTTATTGGAGGCTGGGTTTATCCGCCCTATTGATTATTCCCCATGGATTTCAAATATTGTCGCTGTGGCTAAACCAGATAATAAAATAAGAATGTGTACCAATTTCTGAGATTTAAATAAGGCTTCTTTAAAATATGATTTCCCTCTTCCAAACATTGACATGATAGTTGATTCTACGGTAGGACATGCCTTATTATCCTTCATGGATGGTTTTTTAGGATACAATCAAATTTTCATTAACCCTCAAGATCAATTCAAAACTGCTTTCACCACTCCTTGGGGTACGTTTTGTTGGATAATGATGCCTTTTGGACTTAAAAATGCCGGTGCAACTTATCAATGAGCGATGACCCTTATCTTTCACGATTACATGCATAAGATTCTAGAAGACTATGTTGATGACATTTTAGCCAAATCCATTCTTCGCATAGATCATATTAAGATCCTTCGTCAAATCTTTGAAAGGATTCGTAAATATCACATGCGCTTGAATCCCCGAAAATGTGTTTTTGGTGTGGATAGTGGAAAACTATTAGGATTCATAGTTTTGCATCGTGGGATTGAGGTGGATACTAAGAAAATAGATGCTATTGTCAACATGCCACCTCCTAGAAATGTGTCTCAACTCAAAAGCTTACAAGGAAAAATTCAAGCTATTCGTAGGTTTGTATCTCAACTTGCGGATTGTACTTTTCCTTTCACTCAACTTCTCAAAAAGAATATCACTTTTCAATGGAATGAGGATTGTCAGCAAGTATTTGAAGATTTAAAAATGTATTTGGCTAATCCTCCTATCCTTCAATCGGCCGAACCTTCTCAACCCTTCCTTCTTTATATGGCTGCGTCCTCTCATGCTCTTGCAACATTATTGGCACAACATGATAAAGATGGTAAGGAGTGTCTGGTTTATTATATAAGTCGTGCCTTACTCGATTATGAGACCTGATATTCTACGATAGAAAGACAATGCTTGGCCTTGGTGTTTGCGACTCAGAAATTGAGACATTATCTCTTAAATTCAGAAGTCCATGTCATGGTAAAGTTTGATCCATTGAAGCATCTTTTCTCTAAAACCGATTTATCAGGACGCCTAGCTAAGTGGGTTATGATGTTAACTGAATTTGACCTTAAATTTGTTTCACAAAGAGCAATTAAAGGGCAAGCGTTGACTGATCACTTAGTTGAGGCCCCTTCACCTTTCTCCTTCCCTAACCCTGAGTCTTTTCCTGATGATTTCATCCTTTGTACAGAAAAAGATGAAACTTGGGAGTTATACTTTGATGGCTCTAAGTGTCGTACAGGATCGGGGGCAGGTGTTGTTCTGATTTCTCCTACAAAGAAGTCCATTCCCTTATCTTACCATCTCAATTTCCTATGTACCAATAACATTGCTGAGTATGAGGCTCTTATAGCAGGAATAAAGGCAGCCTTAGCTTTGAATATAAAACACATACATATTTTTGGATATTCTCAACTGATTATAAGACAAGTAACAGGACTGTATCAAGTGAAACAAGACAAGTTATCACAATATAAAGACCTTGCTATCTCTTTGTTACAAAAATTTGATTCTTACACCATAGAACCTGTTCCTCAAAAAGATAATCGACATGCGGACGCAATGGCATGTGTGGCTTCTCTTGTATCTTTAGAGGACCCTGTGGTTGATCTTAAATTTGTTATTCACAACCTTACTTCTCCAGCTATTGTAGATGATTCCAGCCTGGTGACATGTTGCGACTTCATAGACTCAGATGAATGGTACTCGCATATCGTAAGATACTTGATTGATGGTACCTTTCCTGATTCCGCCAATAGGAACACCAGGGCTAGAGTTCACAAGTTGGCTGCTAAGTATATCATTCTCTCTAATGTTCTTTACCGAAGGGGTTATAACGGTCTTCTCCTTCGCTGTCTTAACAAATCAGAAATCCCTATTTCTCTTGAAGAGGCGCATTCAGGTGCCTGTGGGGGGCATTTTGGAGGTAAATCCTTGGTTCAAAGATTACTTCGTATGGGATATTATTGGCAAACTATGCAGCAGGATTCTTTTTCATTTGTTAAGAAATGTCATCAATGTCAACAACACAATAATTTGATTCATGCTCCTGCCCAAGAACTCCGTTCTCAGGTAGCTTCTTGGCCTTTCTCTACATGGGGGTTGGATCTCATCGGTAAAATCTCTCCTCCTTCATCTCAAGGACATGATTTCATTATAACCACAACAGATTACTTTACAAAGTGGGTAGAAGCTATTCCTCTTCGCTCCACTATAGCTGAAGTGATTTGTCGATTTCTTCTAGAAAACATTATTTCTCAATTTGGAATACCTTCCACTATAATCTCTGATAATGGGACATCATTTAAGAATAAAGACGTGAAGCAATTCCTCGAGAAATATCATATCAAACATCGATTTTCTACACCATACTATCCTCAATCAAATGGTCAAGCCAAATCATCCAATAAAATAATCGAACAAATTCTTAGCAAAACTGTGAATAAGCATGGTAAGGATTGGAGTACTCAGCTAATCTATGCTCTTTGGGCCTATCGAACGAGTGTACGAATTTCCATGGGAACTACTCCTTATAATCTTGTTTATGGTGCTGATGCTATCATGCCTTTAGAATTAGAGATTCCATCACTTAGAGTTTCTCTCAAAGGTATAATAGATGATGACTCCTATAGAGAACAAAGACTTCAACAGCTTGAGATGCTTGATGAACAGCATATAAATGCTCTTGAGCATATTCAAGCGTATCACAAAACTCTACAACGAAACTATAATGATAAGGTTATTCAACGTTCCTTCTCAGTGGGCGACTTAGTGCTCTATGAGAATCAGCGCAATGTGAATGCCTTACCTGAAGAAAAGGGAAAATTCAGTCCTAATTGGCTTGGACCATATATCGTTATTGAAGATTATGGATCAGGTGCTTACAAAATAGCGGATGTAGACAGTACGCCTCTTAAAGACCCTATAAACGCTATGCACTTGCGTAGATACTATGCTTAATTCCTCATTCCTTATCATTTATCTATTTCCTTTCTCACTTCTTCAAAATTGGATAATATGTTAACATATCTTTGTTAGAGAAAATAGAATTAAATGATGTTTTGTTTAATCTATATTGCTTCGTTCCTGACAAGCATGTGTCTTTACTTTATGGTTTGTCTTGAATTCATTTATGTAAATTACAAAAGATTTACATTTTCATTATGTCGACATATTATACAATGTTTTTATGTGTTAAGTTGAATCATGTCATGTTGTGTTTAAATTCAAATTAAATCACATTGGTTATATGATTCGTAGGCTTAATACATACTTTCTTCCTTATCATCAATGTAGTACTTGATTAAATATTTTAATTAAGTCACACATGTATCAATTTAATCATGGAGCATTAAGAAATCAATCACATGGAAATTAAATTCAGAACATACATGTACATCTACCAAATGTATTAATTTTAATCAAAATACCCATTGTTTTTAGACATTAAAGATAACACATTTGAGACAAAGAAGCATGTATATATATATATATATATGTGGATCAATATACAAAGGTAGGTCACTACACATCCAAAATGTGACCTACCCTACATCATAAAATCATCTCCTATCCCTAGGGCTGGTGGCTGGAGAGTGATGACTAGATGCTCCCTCCTGATCCGACCGTGCAGGTGGACCCATGGGGGTATACTGTGATATAGATCATGAATGGCTCCGAGAGGAACTCCTATGATCCCTATCCATAAGGATAGTGCGATACGAGGTAGCCTCGGCCTGAGCTACTGCTAGATCACATTGTGCTCGCTGAAGGTCCTTTGATAGAGCCCGCTCTCTCTCCCTCCATATCTCTACCTGTACTCGAAATGGGGAAAACAAATCATCATGCCGACCCGCGTTCCCTTGAGGTCTATAAGCAACCTGTGAGGAACTAGGGATCTGCGCTGTCATGGAGATATCTGTCACTGCTTGCTGGATCAAGGAGCGCCACTCCTGCACATTAGCTGTAGCAGTAGAACAAATTTTGTGTTAGTACCATTTTATATCATCAAAACATCAATCAATCAATATAAACCTACTATACCTGGATCTCCCTCATGCCAGTAGGGATCGTGATATGGTAGCATCTGTGACTGGGAACTACTAGGCTCCCCACGCTCGAACGATTTGTACGCGATAGGTGCAAGTCTTTGTAGCGCCTCGTGTTCCCCCTCTTGGGGAATAACGGGAGGATCTAAGGCTATGGTATCATCCCCTGAATGGTGAGGAGCTACATCTGACTCCTCCTCATCATCTCTATCCTCCTCCTCCTCGTCATCCTCATCCTCATTTGCATACTTGTTCTCCTCATCATCATCTCGCTCCTCCTCATCGTCATCCTCATCCTCCTCCTCCTCGGCATTAGGCTGATCTCCTATAGGCAGATCAGGACCTCCTACCTCCTCATGACCCTCTCCCTCCTCTGGCTCCTCTGACCTGGATCCCTGATCCTCATCTCGGTCTCCATGCCTCCATGGACCTGGATGGCCTGTCGGGTGATCTGGTGGAAAGGTAGGACCTGGGTATGATCTCACAAACCAGGAATGATACCTACATTGTGCCCCGAGGTCTGCAGCATAATCAGTGACCACATCCTGATCGGACCCCTCTATATCTGTGATCTCGATATCATCTATCATCGGTCTCGCTACTGCTCTGGGTCTAGGAAGGACTCACGAGTGTCAAGTGTAGATGGGCACATCGGCTGAGACACACTACTCTAGCCCGAACTGCCTCCGTACTCGGTCGAAGTAGAATGGGACTATGATGTGTGGATATCGTCCTCTCAGTAGGCGGTTCCTCTGTAGGCATGCTAACTGTCTCTCCATCCCATCCCATCTGTGCATCTCCAGATATGGTCTCCACACGGTCACCTCGGCTGTCAATCTGTCAACTATCACTCTCCAATACAATAGATCTCCAAATCTCCACTCGCTGGTAAGTGGATAAGAAAATACCCTAGGTCGCTCGCTAGCCGTACTCATCGGATAGCCGACAGGCCTGGTGCATGTAAAGTGCTCAAATATCCACACCTGCAGAAGTGTGCATGTCATCAAGCTGCAACCCTGTCCGAAAACATACTCCTCGAGGTCGTGATAGAGATGTGCAAGCATACTCCGACCCCAGGCATATACTCTCCTGTGTCTCTCCATAGCCCTGATGCACCACGTGAGACCCCCATGCATGTGTGTGCCTCGCCCATTAGGGTAGACAGCTAGTGCAATGATGGCTATCATAAGACGTCTCATGAGGGGCACCTCTCCTGTAGGATGTAAGAGCCAGCTGACCATGATACGACCTCTCGTCTCGCTTGGCATGACTCTCCCTATGCAATATACCTGCTCCCTCTGATGATCCTCTACTGACCGATTGGTCGCATATGTCACGGTAGCTCCTCTGATCGGTAGGCGAAGAATGCGGTACACATCCTCAAGTGTCACCATCATCTCCCCTACTAGAAGCTGGAATGTGCATGTGTCAGGATCCCACCGTTCCATGAATGCCATCAGCATCACGGGATGAAATCGGATGGCCGGCATAAGAATCATAGACTACAAACCTACTATCGACAATGTGTCTCTCTCTGCCTGAGTGAGTCGAGGAATCTAATCTCGCAAACTACGTAGAATCTGTCCCGCCGTGTGCTCTCTCATATACGGGAGATCCTGCATCACAAAAACATACCTATAATCAGTACTCAATCATCAAAAATCATTCATGCAAAACTGTCGAACATCGTATGCTAACCCTGGCATCTCTCGCCAAGTCCTGATTGGGGCCATGGTGCCTTGTCAGGGACCAGGGCGCCCTGAAGGGACCATGGCACCCCATAGGGACCATGGCACCCTGTGTGGGACCCATGGTCGGGTTCCAAGGCCCGCAAACGATCACAGAAAGTCAAATGCAGAAAATCAAAAGTCAACGTTTAGTCAACTCACCTCGTCCAGTGGCTCGTCGTCGATCACGGCCTGTCGCATGATCTCAATCCTCGTGGGACACTCCGGTCATTGTGAAGGCATGATGATGGCTATGTGGGCTCCGTTGCAATGAACAATACTCAGAATCAACAAAGTGACAAATGCAAATGTCTCTTTCAAGGTATATACGTTCATTCCTGTACATTTACTTTCAAAACCCTAATTTTCCTCTTTCACTCATTTCATCATAACTTGAGTTTGGGAGATGCGATTTTTGAACCGTTTGTTGCGTAGGAATCATATTTTTGTTCCCCTACTCTTGGGATGTTCCAAAAAGTGCTTTGATGAAGCCTTTTCAGTGAACGTCCCTCATCAACACTCTCTTACACAATTTGTCGTAAGTAAACATGCTACCCTGTTTCACCTCCCTAATAAGCAAGTTGAAATAGGGGGGGGCATATAGCTACTCGCAAATTTCATCACCTTCCTTAGTAAGCATTAGGTGATTTTGTGATCTAACGTGTGTTTTGTAGGGTGCGGTTCCTAACTGTGTACTGCAGATACCGCTGGGGGCTTCGTCCGACAACTTATGGATATATCCTTTTTCAAATAATGTTTACTTTCTGTACTTTAGCTTGCATATGCACGTAGTACTCATATGACCGCTAAAGTGGGGGCTAAATGTAACGTCATAAATTGTACGCACTTGCTAAAATAGGACAATTTAACACCTAGTTTAGCACCCACCTTGGCACAGTTGCATTTTGCATTGCATTTCCCCTTTAGCACTTAATTAATCAAATTAATTAGGTCTAAAGGTTCTATTTCATCATTTTCCACATCATAAAGTCGGGCCCTTTCATTAAAGCGTGCCCCTTTCATTTTATTCTTCCAATACACTACTTAATCAAAAACCCTAATTAGGCCCTATTCTGAGCTTGGGGGCTTGATTTCGGGGATCAAAACATCTCGAAATCACCTGTAACTTTGGGATTCTCTCTAAAATCATCATATCTGATGGCCCTGAAAATTTGGTGAAAAGTTGTCGGGACCATGGCGCCTGGAGTGCACACGGTCTCGGACATTTTTCCTGAAATTTTAGGAGCGCGATCCAATCATAAAATAAAGCTTAACCCCAAGAAATTGGCGGGATATTCAATCTCTAGGTCGGCCAAAAGATGAAATTACGACCTAGGGTTTCATACATAAGAGCTCTCTTTCTTCATTTGAAGGGATCCGATTTTTGTTTTCAGGAACCTCATATGCAGCAAAAGAGCAGATCTTTGAAGACTTAAACAACATTCAATATCCCTCTATCAAGCATTTATCAATTCCATTCATTCATTTAGGGCTTGGAAGACATTGAAGAACAATAGGAGATTACCGACTGAAGATTGGCTTGTACTCCTCCCTTGGGGGTTGGGTATGATTTCATGTTGTTTTCATGTCTTTGCATAAGCTTCAATATCTCATTTATTCATGCTTTAGATCACTTTGCATCTTGATTTAGAGCATTTACATTATCATTTACAAGCAATTAGGGTTTACTTTCTAGGTTGCTCTAGTTTGCTTACTTGCATTTTAGATCTTGCACACACACAAGGTCTGCACACACATTACGTTTACAATACAACTTGGCTATTCATGGAGGTGGAAATCATCGAAGTGGGGGTTTGACTAAGGTAAAACCCTATATAGCCGCCCAAACATCCTTTTCAGATATAAGTGCAGGTTTTGAGACTCGGACGACGCCGCAGGTTGCAGATCCGGAAGAGGCAGGTCGAGACAGCACCCCACATCAAATTGCAGAGCAAGATACTAGGACAGGGGCGTGGGGCACCCTGGTCCTGCCAGGATAGGGGCGCTGGGTGCCCTGGTCCCTAGGACAGAGGCGCTGGGCGCCCTGGTCCTCCTGACAGACAGCATTTCGGACAGTTTCCAGAGTGCAAAAATAGTGGTTTCAAGTGCAGTTTCAGGTGCAGAATCGGGACAGTGGCGCCCGCGCCCCCGTCCCGAACATTTCCACTTAGATTTTGACTCCGGGTACGCATTTGCATTCTTGTCTTATCCTTGTGTTTACAGTTTTCCATTGTGTAAGTTCAATTCTGCAATCTTGTTGTTAGCTCATCCTTGCATTTTAGGGTTAGGAATTGAACTTGCATAATCTTACCTTTCAATTACAACAAAGGAATAGAAACCCTAATAGGTAGCCCATGGCTCTCTCTTTCGCAAAAAGAAGTAGCCAATTGTGTGATACCTCTAGGCTCTTTCGTATTCCGTAATGTGTGATAAAAGGTAGGATTAGGGAATGATAACCTAGTCTCGCTTTTTCCCCCACACACCGGCATAAAGTTTGGTTTACCGGTATTAAGCATTAAGATTGGCTAAGTTAGTTTTTGTTTGAAATTTATTGACAACTGATTCAGCCCCCCCCCCCCTCTTAGTTGTCTCCGGGACCTAACAGTCACATGTTGTAGTGTCAGTTGATTCTTCATGAGCATATATTTCTTTCATCACATATTTATTTTCCCATTCCTTGAACGAATCATCATTAGGCTAGGAGAAGCTGATAATTTTATTTTTCAACTTATTTAAACCTTTCCACTTCTCCTTTAACCGTTTGACTTCCTTTTCCAATAAACCAAAGTGTGATTTTATTTTTTCAATCTCCTCAATGGTTTGAATGAACAAGGAGGTATCATCTATATTTATGATGCCATTTATTCTTTGTGACAACTTGTGGCCTAACTCACCAAGCCATACATCTTTATCTTTCAATTTATCATTATTAACAAAACCTCTAGGGAACAATTCAAACTTTTGATCTGCATATTCTTTTCTATATAGGTTTGCCTTTCATTCTATAAAAACTCTTTCCTCTGCTAACCTAGACATACCTTTTACCAATTCATGAGTGGCTTTTATTGTGGCATCAACACCTGCCTCCTCCTAGGATAAGTATATGAGCTCTAAATCAACCCCCCTAGCAATCCATTTATCTAGAATTGGATCCAAAATAGCCTTATCCTCTTTCACAGAATTCAAAATATTTAAAATTCTTTTCACATAAATATAGACAATTTATGCCCCAACTGTATCAGCAAACATCAAAATTGTACCCCTGATCTTCTCCTTATACTTAATTTGCAAAAATTGCCTGGGCTTGCTTTAATCTCTCCATCTCATCTTGGATGTGTTATCACTATTTAGATTTTTGGGTGATTTTTCTTTTCAATCCTTTTAATTTTTGGCTTTCAATAGTTTTCTGCTCCTGAAGGTTATTTATCTAAGGGTTTAGGGTTTTTGCAAATTCACCTTTTTCCATCTTGTAAGCCTTGCGTTATATTTTCTTGTTACCTTTTTTCACTTAAGTGGAAGGGTCGGTCCATCGTTAGAGAAGGGGTCCCTTTTAAGGTCTTTTCCTAGGCGGGATATAACATTCTTTTTTATTTATGCCCTTTTCCTAAGTTTTATTTCATTTAAATTTGTCTATCGGGTGTTGTAATGCTCACGCATCTTCTTGTTGATCTAATGGTTGGCACTCTTTCACAATACAAAGATGCATGATATTTACCTTTCGCAAAGCAGTGAAAAGACGATGGGCCCGGTAGGTAGGCGACTTCCAAATTTACGGTCGAGCATCTTCGAGGTGATCTAATGACAAGCGCTATTTCGCAATGCGAAGGTGCACGATGTTTACCTTTCACAAAATAGAAAAGTGGAGCTAGCTATTACATGGTGGATTAGGTGGCAATATAGCTGGATGTGCGAGTACGGCGGAAGGTGATCTATCAAAAGGACGCGTGGCTCCAAATGGATTTCTAGATTGGTCCATTCGATAAAGTGGCAGTTGGTGAAATTCATGGTGCAGTGAGACACATGGTGGTTCAGATGTGGAGACTGGCAGATTTCTTGAGCGAATAAGTGATAGGCACGTGGAAGATACTTGTCAGAGGTTTGCAGATGAGTGGATTTCCATAGAGGGCCCACTTTGAAAGATAAAAAACTAAAGGTCGAGCATCTTGAAGTTGATTGGATGTCGCGCGCTATTTCACAATGCGAAGGTGCATGATGTTTACCTTTTGTGAAACAGCAAAAAACCACTAGCGGTGATGGTCACAGTCAGTTGTAAAGACAAGAAATCATGGTGAAGGATAAAGGTTGAGCGGTTAGTTGTTGATCTGATGATGTGCGCTGTTTCGCAATGTGAAGGTGCACGAAGTTTACTGTTAACAAAACAATGAAAGGATGGTGGGGCCCATTTCTAAAGGAGGATGACTCAGGTAAGGTAAATAACGTGCACGTCTTGCGTGATCTGACGATGTGCACTATTTCATGATGCAAAGATGCATGAAGTTTACTCTGCGCGAAACAGTGAAAAGGCAAAACACTTAGAAAATTTATGTGGTCTGTTGGAGCCATTTTTAAAATTCAATTACGAATTAATTGCTGAAGCATGTGGCTAAATTGTTTCTAATCAATGCTCGGTTATCGTAATAATCTTTACATTAGTTGAAGATTTGGCGTGAGTTCGAGGAATCTTGTAGAGGAACTAGTGCACAGAGTGATATTTTTTCAAGCAACAAGTAAGTTTCTACAAATTGCTTAACAGTTACAGTTTGATTGGTATCACTGGGTGTTTGATTTCTCAAAAAATTTGTCTAAGATTTAATTGAAGTAACTATAATTCTGAGATGGCACCACGAAGAGAATTCAAGGAGAAGTCTAATTACCGGGAGAGAGCCATTTGTGATGACTTTTTAGAGAAATTAACTAGGTCCACTAATGCTCCAGGTAAAATAAAAGAATTAGTGCCTAAAGCTTCCCGCCTTAGAATTGGCAATGGCCTATATGATAAAGGGAATTGGTTGAGGGATCCCCAGATAGGAATATCAGGCTTGGGACTTTTCAAAGTGGGTTTCATCTAGAGAAATTCCCTTGCTCCAATGAATAGTATATGGGAACTAGATGTTGGGAAGCTCATAGTCCCTGAGGTTTTCATGGATGTGGACCTGTTAACCCAAATTGTAAATAATTATGATCCCAATACTAGGACTATAAAGAATGTAAATGATGGGTCTTTAATTGAAATAAATGATGATGAGTTTAGGAGAGTTTTGAGACTTAGTGAGGTATCAAATTATTTAGAGCCCATCAATTTTTAAATACTTGCAAAGGTCTATGAGGCACAGAGAGACCACCTCAGAAATGGCCCCTTGAAAGAGTTCTTCACCAAAATAGGAGGACTAACAGTTGTAGGCCCTAGCACCATGTAACTATTTTCATTAAACCTATTTATGTTGAGGGCTAAAGGGATGCATTGGTCCTTATGTTAGATTCTTGGGGAGGATGCAGAAACTACTATGCCAACCCACTATATGCTCATGATAGCACAGATTTTGAACCCGTCTCTGGCAGTGACTTTTAATTTTATACCTTATCTACTGATGCCATTCATGAGGGATTGACAGAGATAAAAAATGCTAAGGTAGACAGACCTTTTGGATGGTACTCTCTCCTCATGCACATGTTTTTATTTAAAGGTGCTGAATATTTTGCTAATGAAATGGACCTGATGAAGGAAAAAGATGGCAAGGAGATGCTCGTTCAGTTGTGGAGCACAATTTTGTCTTGGGATAGAGAAGATGCAAGTTACTTAAAGTTTGATAGATGTTTTGCATCTAGGCTTAGAATCCTTTTGTGCCCACAGAACCCTAGGATTCCTAAAGCTCTCCTTGAATTTCTTAGGCCTAAGGAATTTGCTGAAGACATCAAGATTGTACATAATTGGGGTGACATATATTTGTACCCTGTCTCCACTATGTTCAGAGTTTTTGGTTTTAGAGGAACTCCATATTTTCTCCCATATCAAGTCCCATTGAAGATAGGAATTGTTGAGGTCTTGAGGCAAATTGGAGGCCTACAAGAAGTAGAATTGACAAATAGGGGGAAAGGAATAATTTTCTCAACTGTTAATGTAGCACATTAGTTTGTAATCACCAAGGGTGGTTGGACACATTTTGATGATTTCTTTCGGCCATATAGGTTGTCTACTGCAGTGGCAAGATTTGTTGATCTAGAGGTTTTCTTTAATGGTATGTTTAAGACGAAAGCCGTATGTAAAGGTAAGGCACACCAATTTCATTTCCGTGAGGATTTAATAAAGAACGAGTTCAATTTGGATAAGCAAGAAATTAGGAAAGAAAAATGGTTAGCTTTCAAGAAGACTTTGTATTTCATTCATTATTTTGATAGTAGTTATGATCCTCTGGTTAGTTTTTATCCTTTTCAGGAAAAGATTAAGTTTTTGGTAGATTACTTTGAGGATTTAATGCAAACCTTGAAGGAGAAGAAGGAGGCTGTGATGAAAGCCAATCCTGAAAAGGCCAAGGTGATCTCCCCAAGAAAATATGCAATGCAAAAAAGGTCAAAGTATAGTGTGCTGATACCAATAAGGGAAGAGCCTTCTACTTCAAAAGGAAAAAGGGCATTAGAAGATGTTGTTGAGATTCTAGACTCCCCTAAAAGGAAGAAAATAGGGGCAGAAGTGGAGACAGATGAGTCCTTGTATTCTCCCTCCCAATCCCCAACGCATATAGGGGATGAACATGTAGTAGCAGAGCAACTGTTGCAATTAGGAAGTCTTGGGGAAATTGCTCTCACTTATGAGGAGTTGCAAGAAGGAATGCTTGAAGAACTAGCAAGTTCCCAAATGGACTTAACTGTAGAGGAATTTATAGGTAAAGAACCGGACCCTGCCATTAAGTAGGCCAGTGAGGAGTTGTTGGCAAATGATAGTTTCATTGAAATAGGGTCCTTCTTGTAGTTTGTTTGGAGAAGAAATATAGGCCAATTCAAGGAAAGATGTGAGAAAAGAAAAAATGAGAATCCTCAGAAAGATACATCTGCAGTTGAGGCAGATGTAAAGCAAGAAATGTTGATAGAATTTGGGACTATTACCCCAAAACAAGGAAGGAAGATAATTGCAGAAGAAAGAGTTTTAATTCTCCCTGAGTGGGATATAGTAGATGCATTAGTGCTTGAGGCAATAAGGAAGGAAACAAATCCCCTGGAAGGAGTGACTTATAGCAATGATCATGTTGCCTTAGTCATGTGGTCACTAAGGAGGGAGGAGAGAAAAAAGAGGAAGGACACCTCAGGATCCAGCTATCTTGGAGGCATGATTGTGAAGAGAGTGAAGGACACAGGGGTACTAGAGGATGCTAGCATGATTTTGGAATCAACAAATTTTAACATGGTTGTAGCTGAGAAAGGGGCCAAGGAAAAGGCTGATCTCTAGGTTAAGTTGGAGGTAATCCTAAAAGCCTACAATGAAGCTAAAGATGAAATAGCTCAGAGGGATAGTACAATAGCCAAATTGAAGAATCAAATAGCAGGGCAACATCATCAAGGTGAATCTTCTACCTTGATGATTGTCTCTTCTCCAGCAAAACCTCCATCTGTTAGTTCAATCATTGAGTTTCCCTTGTCCCCTGTAAATCCCAGTTTCCAATCTACTGAGTCTATCTAGGATGAAATGGAAAAATTGAAGCAGGCTCAAGCCATATTTGCAAGTAAATATGAGGAAAAGATTAGGGGCACAATTTTGAAGTTTGCAGACACAGTGGGAGCTTCTATTGTGTATATATATATATATATATATGAAGAGAGTTTTGAGCATGTTAATGATATTAAAGGAGGATAAGGTTGCCCTGAAGCCAATTTTGGATAAATGGATGGTCAGAGAAGGGGATTTGGAACTTATGTGCTCATATCATGAAGAGGAAAATGTTGATGCCACTATTAAGTACACTTGTGAGTTGGTAGAGGAGAGATCTAGTATAGAAAGAAAGGCAAACCTGTACATAAAAGAGTATGCTGATCAGAAGTTTGAATTATTTCCTGGAGGTTTTGTTAATGCCAGCAAAATAAAGGATGAGGAAGTATGGCTTGGCGAGTTAGTCCATAACTTATCTCAATGGATAAATGACATCATCAATTTAGATGATACATCTTTATTAATTAGAACAATTGAGGAAATTGAAAAGATAAAGTCACACTGTAGTTTTCTAGAAACTGAAGTTCGGCAATTGAGGAACACTTGGAAAAGATTAAATAAATTGAAGAAGAAAATTATTAGTTACTCTTGGCCTAATGATGACGTATTTAAAGAATGGAAAGACAAGTATATGGTGCAAGAAGTGGAGGCTCAAGAATAATCAATTGATGCTGAAGTGTTGTAACAACCTTCAGGAAGTTAGGAATGAAAATGATTGTAACCTCTTTTGAGAGGGAATTACGGTTGTAACAAACTATTTTTCTATGAAATTCTGAAGCTTGTTTGCATCCATATCATTATAAATGGATACCAAGACTATTGAAAAGGGGATCACATGATATTGTAAAGAAACTCTACCGAAATATATCTAAGGTTTTCTAGTTTTTCAGAAATCACCTTGAGTTATGTACAATTTTGAAAATGAATATTAATATACAGATCAAAGCATTTTGAGACCATATTTTTGTTGTCTTCTTGTGTGCATTCATTGATTTATTGGTTTCTTTAAATAATCTAGGGTTATTTGATTGAATAGGGATCACAAGGCAATCTTACAGATATGTTTTAGGTTTTTCTCTCAAGGAGGGGAATTAAATATACGTGAAATTTTTTTGTTAGTAAATCAATAGTTTATGCTTGAATTTGATAACCAGGTCTAGCATAAAGGAAAAACATATATATATATATATATATATATATATATATATATATATATATATATATATATATATATATATATATGTTAGGCATATATTAGGTTGATGAAGCTAAAGTGATGAGATGTACGTGAATGTCCAGATTTAGAATTCTTGTCTAGTTTGGGTGACTCTGTAGCCCAGATAAGGCACTGATATTGTTTGTGGAGTTCTCTATCTTTCTTGGGGTCAAGACTAAAAGTGAACATAGGTTTTATTTTATGTTTTTAGTATTGTTAAGGTGATAAGGTTTACAGATTTGTAACACTAGTTTAGTATGGATCTTATTTTATAATTGTGAAAGTATTCACAAGAGTTATACCCACCTAAGCTTAGAATAAGCTTAAAGTGTAGAAGATTTTGTATAAACCTTGTTATATATTATTCTATATTTCTATTTTCTCATTGTTCTCTCCATATGCAACAGAGGCTCTAATCTTCTTACAGAGGAGACATGGAAATCAAAATTTGAGAACAACAGGATGTTTTCAGCTGGTTGAAAACCAGGAGTCATAGGAGAAGGAGAGAATTCAATTATTGGGCTAGTAGGAGAGGGTCTAGTAGGAGAAGAGGAAATCATCAGATTGGAAGACTCACCCTTTTGATGTTGTCCTCCTAACTGACTCTTCAATTCTGAAATGGTGTTGTCCTTACGAGCTATCTCAAGATTAGTTTCATTGTAGGCTTTTAACACTACCTCTAACTTCACCCCGAGATCAACTTTCTCCTTAGCTTCTTTCTCAGCCACTGCCACACTCAACTTAGCAGATTCTAGAGTTGTGCTAGTAGCTTCTACCACCCCTGTATCCTTAACTCTTTTTACAATCATACCTCCTGAATAGCCAGATTTCAAGGAATATTTCCTCCCTTTTCTTTCTTCCCTCTTTAATGACCACATAACAAGGGCAACATGGTCATTACTGTATGTTATCCCTTCCAGAGGCTTGGTTTCTTTTCTAACTGCATCAAAAAGCAAGGCATCAACAATGTCCCATTTCGGAAGAATCAAAACTCCAGCATCTGCAATCAATTTCCTCCCTTGCTCAGGGGTAATTGCCTCAAATTATCTTAGCATTTCTTTCTTTATTTCTACTTCAACAGCAGATGCATCTTTGTGGGTTTGTTTAACTTTCCCCTTTTCACACCTTTCTTTGAACTGCCCAATATGTTTTCTCCAAACAAATTGTAAAAATGCTCCTATTTTAACAAAGCTATTATCCGCCAAAAATTCATCACTGGCCTGCTTAATGATAGGGTCTAGTTCTCTGCTTGCAAACTATTCAATAGTCAGGTCCTTTTTTGCACCTGCTGGCTCTTCTAGCATTCCTTATTGTAGTTCTTCATATGTGCATGCTATCTCTCCAAGGCTTCCTAATTGCAATAATTATTTAGCTACTGCATGCTCATCTCCTATGAGTAATGGAGATTGAGAAGGAGAATACAAGGACTCACTTGACTGTGTTTCTTTTCCTAACCTTTACCTTTTTGGGGAGGCTTGTGATTCAGTAGCATCCTCTATTGACCTTTTTACTTTTGAGGTGGAGGGCTTATGTTTCCTAGGCATCACTACATTATACCCTGATCTTTTATACATCACATACTCACCTGAGGGAACCACCTTGGCAAAAACGGGCTTAGCTAAAACAAGTTTATCTTTCTTAGGGTCTTCTTTTATTACAACGTCCTTCTTCTCATTTAAGGCCTACATTGCATCCTCAAAATAAACCACAAAAAACTTAATCTTCTCTTCAAAAGGGTGAAAACTGCCCAAAGGATCATAGTTCTTGTCAAAATGTTGGACAAAATCAAGGGTCTTCTTGAATGCCAACCATTTTTCTTTTCTTACTTCTTGCTCATCCAAGTTGAATTCATTCCTTATTAGGTCTTCACAAAAGTGAAATTAATGAACTCTACCTCCACACCTGACTTTCTTTGTGAACATGTTGTTAAAGAAGTCCTCTGGATCAACAAACCTAGCAGCTGCAGTTGATAACCTGTATGGCTGAAGAAAACTCTCAAAATGTAACTAGCCACCCTTGGTGATCACAAACTGATGTGCCACAGTGATTGTTGGGAAAATTTTCCCCCTTCCTTTGTTTGTTAACTCTGCTTCTTGTAGGCCTCCAATTTGCCTCAAAATCTTAGCAATGCCCATCTTCAAAGGGACCTGGTAAGGAAGCAGATATGGGGTCCCCCTAAAACCATATACTCTGAAAATGGTAGAAACTGGGTACAAGATTATATCACCCCAGTTGTGCACAATCTTAATATTTTCAGCAAACTCCTTGGGTTTAAGGAATTCAAGGAGGGCCTTAGGAATCCTAGGGTTCTCTTGGCATAAAAGGATTCTGAGCCTATATGCAAAGCATCTATCAAATTTCAAGTAACTTGCATCCTCTCTATCCCAGGACAAGTTTGTACTCCATAACTGAACATGCATATCTTCTCCATCCTTCTCCCTTAATAGACCCATGCCATTTGCAAAATATTTAGTACCTTTAAACAAGAACATGTGCATCAACAAGGAGTACCAACCAAAAGGTCTATCTACCTTAGCATTATTTATCCCAATTAGGCCTTGATGAATGGCATCTGTAAGGTAGGGTGCAAAATCATAGGTCACTGCTAAAGATGGGTTCAAAATTTGTGCCATCATAAGCATATAATGGGTTGGCATGGCACTCTCTGCATCTTCCCCAAGGATTTGACATAAAGACCACTATATACCCTTAGCCTTTAAAGTAAAGAAATTCAAAGGGAAAGGCTCCATTGTGCTAGGGCCTACCAATGTTAATCTTCCTATCTTTGCAAATAATTCTTTCAATGACCCACTCCTAAGGTGATCCCTTTGTGCATCATAGACCTTCTTAAGCATCTCAAAATCAATGGGCTCTAAGTAATTTGAGACCTCACTCAACCAGAAAACTTTTCTGAATTCATCATCATTGATTTCAATTAAGGTCTCCCCATTTGTATTTCTCACAGTCTTCGTGATAGGGTCATATTTTTTGGCAATTTGGGTTAGCAGATCAATGTCCATGAATACTTCAGGGACCACAAGTTTTCCAACATCTAACTCCCATATACTATTTATAGGAGCAGGTGAATTTCACTGACCAAATCCAACTCTGAACAAACCTAAACTTGTCATACCAATCTGAGCAATCTCTCAACCAATACCCCTTATCATACAAACCATTGCCAATCCTTAGGCAAAGAGATTTAGCCACAAGTTCTTTTATCTTGGTTGTACTATTGGTAGATTGAGCCATTTGTTCTAAAAAGTCATCACATATAGCCCTTTCTTGATAATCTACCTTTCCCTTGAATTCCCTTCATGGTGCCATCTTAAAACTATCCTTACTTCAATTGCTATTCAAAAAAAATCTTTTGAATTTCAAGAACCAAATAACACCACACAAACAGGAACGCCACACAAACAAGAGTTGCAAAACACAGTCGCAAAAAAATCTTACTTGTTGCCTGAGAAATCGCAGCCCACACACCTGTTCTCTGCAAATCTCTTTGAATGCCCTTTTGCAATTTTAAATTCTAAAACAATGGCTTATGAAGGGATTATAATCACAACTGAGCATTAATTAGTGTCAATAAAGCCACACACTTCTACAATTAATCCTTTTAAAATTTCAAATTTTGGCTCCAATTGACCAGAAAGGCTTCTTCTGAGTAATTCTCTTTTAGTCGTTGATCCACCATGAATAAAAGTTGAGCACTTTACCATTGCAAATTAGCAACAACCTTCAGATCATGCAGAACTAGCTCGCTCATTAACCATATTAACTTTCAAAGTGGGCCCATCAATTAATAACTCACCTGCTCTTCGTCACTAATCCACAAAGGTTAAAGTTAGAGCATCTCCTCTTTGTGGTACAATGACAGTCATCGATATTTCTCTAACTTGCTAGCTCTTTAACACACCTGGGCCATCCACTTCTGGTCGGGCCCACCATTCAGTCGCTAATCCACAATGAATAGAAATCAAGCACTTTCCCACTGCGGTTCAGTGATAACCATCGGATTACAAGTCAATCCCTCAATCTTTAGGGTCCTTGGTTACTTAATCATTGCCACTGCACCGTTTGCACTAAATATCTGCCTTAACCACCTACCTCAGCCCGTTGCTAGTGGTTTGTCTTTGATTCACAAAGAATAAATGTCATGCACTTTCCCATTGCAGTATAGTGACAGCCGTCGATCTGAAGAAACTTATCCGGCCTTTAAGAACCCCGATAGATACAAAGGAAAAGACCTAGGACTTAAGGAAATTTGCAAAATATTTCAAATTTAATTTAAAACCTGCCTAAGCCTAAACTTAAAATGACCCCTTTTCAACGATGCAATGACCCTTCCACTTAAGTGGAAAAAGTAATGAGCCAAAAAAAAAGAAAAAGACATGGAGACATTACAACACAAAGGTTTATCCTTCAAATGGTTTTGAAATTCTAAAAACTCTGAACCCTTAGAACCATAAACTCGCAGACAAAGATCAAATTTTGTGAATTTTGACAGAATTTCAAGGATAAAAGGCAAGACTTCCAACACATTTAAAACACTGATAAAAGGAGAAACATTAGTTTAATGATGAGCAACAAGTTGACATTCCTCAACTTTGGTGGAGATTGAATATACAACTATACCTGCACCACTTGTCCAAGTTTGCAAGGCCAGGGTAGTGTAGAATCCATGAGATAGATGAACATGATGAGATGCAATGCTTGACATAACTATCAAGGATGGAATTGACGATGCCAGGTAAGATCTTCTTTTGGGATGTCCCCAAGCTAGAAGTAGAAGAAATCAATTTCAATGTCCCAGAGAGAAAGGATTCACTTTTGAGCTTTTTATGTATGATTGAAAGTTAGCTTATCTTGAATGGTGAAATGCGCTTAGAAAAAATATTGCTACCGTTGTGGTGTAAGATTCATAATGCACCCCACTTTGAATTTACTTGCTCATTGTGCAAAATGGCTATCAACCAAGTTAGATATCAATTTGGAATTCCATCCTTATTCGAAGAAGAATGTATCACAAACAAATCTTAGAGTGTACACCTTGCAGTTGAATTTAGAAGAACATATGAACAAGATATTGCTACACCATTGAATAGTGAAGGAAGGTAGTTACATGTTGATGATACAAAATCACCTGATGATTAATGTATTGTAATGGATATCTCACCATTCCTTGCACCTAAAGAAGAGTACAATGGAATTAAATTTAAGGAAATGAATGAGAATGCTCAAGTAGTGACAAGTGGGGATCCAAGTGTTGAGAAAGCAATCAAGGAAGAAGATAACTCATTCCTTGAGGAATTTTCATTCATGCTACAAAAGGATATTATTGAGAATGAATTGTAGGAAGTTTCAAGTAGCACCCTTGAAGAGGACCATCAATTTGACATGTTGAAGGGAGATCTATGAATCATCATAAGTGAGCCCAAATATGAACAATTCGAGGGGTGCTTAAAGACATCATCACCATCACACTATTTGAGGGGGTGCTAAAAGACTTCATGGAAGAGGCACAAATGGAATCACTGCCAAAAAATCTTCAAGACAAATAAGTTATGGTGAGTGATGTGATTCATCATCAACTCCAACCTCCCGAGACAATGCTTGAGGATGAAATACCACCAAAGATTGTATTTGATCAACTAGATGAGATGTTTGAAGCTCAATCTATCAAGAAGTCCCTAATTTTTGAAGATAATCTCACAAAGTTACATAAGGATTCTTGGTTTATGCATAGAGATGAGCAAGATGTCATGATGAAAGTAAATAAAGTTGAGCTATTTGAAGGGGTGCTAAGTTTATTTCAAGAAGATCTTTTAAGTGAGGATAAACATGTTGTCAATGCTCATGGAATGGTACATCATCAATGGTGACCTCCTAAAGTAGATGATGATCTCACTTTTGACAATGCACTAAATAGAGAGAAGACACTTCCATTCAAGCAAGCACTTCCATTCGAGAACGAATGACACCAGGTTGCCTCTTTCCCTACTCTTAGTTTTGAATACTATGAATTTAATTATGGAGGGTTAGGAAAAAAAATTGCATTTGGATAGATCATGGACATAATGAATTGCCTCAATTGATTATCTTTCATGAAACCTTTCCTGAATATGAGAGATGGATGGTGAGAGCTTTCTTTTCCATATTTAAGGATGAATTTGCTCGACTGCAAACCATCACTTTTTCCATGCTCCTATTGAACATACTGAGAAATCATGTAAAGTCATGTGTATTCATCGCTTCTTCGAGTCATGTTAAGTCTAGGAGTCTTGTATATTTCTTTAGAGTAGGTTTTCCTTTCATATGTTTTAGTTAGAGGTCTTATTGAGCCAGGCTGTTAATTTGCCTTTAGTTATTTGACTAATGATTCTTGGGTGGCTCAAGTAGTTAGCTCTTTGGTTTCTTTAGTTTGTTTTCTTTTGGTTTTCTTTAGTGTGGTTTTCTTTTTATGTTTGTTAGCTTAGTTTTATTTTGGTTTAGTTTTTCTTCGAGTCGGTTTTTTGGTTTAGTTTAGGTGTCCTAAGTGGGAACCTTCATTTGTGCCAAAGGCAATTGCATTGTTTACTCATGCACTAGTAAAATTTTAGATCTTACATTTGGTTCATTTCTTAGCTATCTATTCATGAAATGTTTTGAATTTGAGGTTGTTCCTCTCCAAATTTATCATTTGGCTAGGACTTGTACTTGACTTAGAAGATAATCACTTTCTATGTCTTGATACTGACATCTTTTGATTACTATATCTTTACACAATAAATAAACTCTAAGTCATTATGGTTTTCAGGCGAAGCCTTGATTGGTAAAAAATCCAATGTCTAGCTTCAATGCCATTGTAATAATAAAACCCAAGTGAGCTTCATTTCTTACAATCCAAAGGAGATGACCAAATAAAATAAGAAAATGCAATATCAAAAGAGAGAAAATGAGATGAAAAAAAAGAAAAATCAAGATAAAAAGAAAAGTAGAATGAAATAAACTATCAAAATTAAGCTATGGGAACATGAGAGTAACTCCATCAGGGCTATAGATGCCCAACTGGCAATGGAGAAATGTTCATGAGATTACAATGATAACCTCCTTAGGGCTATAGACATCTGATTCAAAACAAGGCTCTATCCAATATGCTTATGAAGTTTAGATAAATAATGTAGCTAATCACAATGGAACTTGGAAGTTACAATGTTCTTGTTGAGGGGAATGAATACACTTTCACACACATGGGTAATCAAAGATGAGGTGCCTTGATCCGATTTGAGATTCTTCTTTCACTTTGAGTACATTTTCTAGTCTTTTGATAGGTTGGGTTGAATTTTTCGGTGGTACTAAGTATGGATTGAGTCTTTATCTTTGAAATGCTTAGGAAAATTTATTCAAGGTGGTGCTAGATGTTGTGAGGTATTCACAAATAGTCCCATCACAAATGGGGACCCCCATATTTTTCCTTCTTTCTAGGATAGTGTTAGAGTTCTTTTCTATTAGCCTTTGAACTAGAGGGGTATAGGTGGTCAAGAAGCTAGGAGTCAGGTGGATAGCCCTGTGGGAAGTGTGAAATGAGTGAGTTTTTAAATTCTAAATATCATGAGAGTCAATCATGAGTGAAGAATGATTTCTAGTTAGAGGGTCACTTTAAGTTCTTTTCTTGAGGAGTAAACTTCACTTCATGTGCATCCCTTGTGGAGTGAACTTCTTGTGCCTCTCCCATAGATAAAATTTATCCTAAGACTACATGATGAGAATTGCATGATGCATCAAAGTTGAGAGAGTGAGAAAAAGAGAGAAAAAGTGAGTTAGAGCCTTCACTTCTGGAGCATGATCTCAAGAGCATACTTCATTACCATCACTTTCTAAGATGAATTTCCTTTAAGAGCCTTGTTTGGGTGTGAATTAGAGCATTGGAATGAAGAGAGAAGGATGATTTTTATTTGATATCACATCAAGTGCTCCTTCGTTAGAGAAAAATTCAATTCATATATCCTTTAATACGAGAGAATTTCACTTTTAAGCCTTCATGAGGTAAATTTGACATGTTTTTGTAGATACAGACTTGAAAAACCTAAGGATTGAATCAATGAAGTAACAAAGTGATTAAAGAAAAGTTTATTTGAAATTAACCTCATCTCCAAGCCCTCATGAGAAAACTTCAAGAATCAAGGTACTTGAGTGAACTTCACAAATCAAGGTACATGAGCGAACTTCAAGAATCAAGGTACATGAACGAACTTCAAGAATCAAGGTACATGAGCAAACTTGAAGAATCAAGTTACATGAGCAAACTTCACAAATTAAGGTACATAAGAAAACTTCAAGAATCAAGGTACATGAACGAACTTTACAAATCAAGGTACATGAGAGAACTTCAATAATAAAGGTACATGAGCAAACTTCAAGAATCAAAGTACATTAGTGAACTTCAAGAATCAAGGTACATGAGAGAACTTCATAAATCAAGGTACATGAGCCAATTTCAAGAACCAAGGTACATGAGTGAACTTCAAGAATCAAGGTACATGAGCAAACTTCAATAGTCAAGGTACATGAGGAAGTTCTAGAATCAAGGTAAATGAGAGAACTTAAAGAATCAAGGTACATGAGAAAACTTCAAGAATCAAGGTACATGAGTGAACTTTACAGATCAAGGTACATGAGAAAACTTCAAGAATCAAGGTACATGAGTCAACTTCAAGAATCAAAGTACATGAGAGAACTTCAAGAATCAAGGTACATGAGAAAAATTTATGTTCTCAAGGAGATAAGAGAAATTCAAGATTCAAGATAGATGAGAAAACTTCATGAATAGAGAGAGGAGAGAGAACTTCATGTTCTGGCCTACGATAAAGAATTTGTCTCATTTACCCAAAATAAGATGCAAAACTCCTAATAGATCATTTCCTTAAATTGATTTTTTGTCTTAACATTCTTAAAAGAGAATAATTTTGAATGATGAAAGGTAAGCTAGAGGGATACTTCATAAACTAAGGTAGAGGAGTGAACTTCATAAATCCAAGGAGGGGAGCAGACTTCATGTTTGGAGGTAGGGGAGAGAAATTACTCTTGTGGCCTTCCCTAAGGATAGTTCATTGTGTTTGCATCGATAAATGGTGGAAAGACTCAATGTTGAAACCCATAGAATGAAGATAATGAATGAAAGAAAGTTCAAAGATCTCTTCATGAGCAACAAGGTGAGAGTGAACTTCATATACATTAAGGTGAGAGTGAAAATTCATGTGCATCAAGGTGAGAGAGAACTTCAAGTGCCCCTTTCTTAGAGAGACATCAACTTCAAGTACCCCTTCATGAAGGAAAATTCTCTCTATATGCTCTTATTAAACCTACAAACCAGGGTGAACTCACAATATTGGTTCCCACTTTTTAACCAACTTTGACACTTAGATGAATATTTTGAAAAAAACCTTCACTTTCTGACACCTATAACTTTTAAACTGTTAAGAATTTGAAGATGATATAAACTAGTGATTTTTAACATCTTGTTTATAGATTCTAAATATATTTTTTGCAAATTTGTTTGAATAAAAATTTATTGATTTTTCCATCTCCCTCAAAAAGTAGTTGTTTACAGCAAACAACATTTTTTAAGAGTGATGTGTATCCCGAAACACATAATTTTTTTTCTATAAATGATAAAAACTTAATTCTTTTTAATTTTGGTTTGTAACATCAATACACAAGGCATGCACTTGGTTTGATAGTGATATGTTGAATATTTTTTATTTTATTAAGTTTTGAAGTTTGACTAATTATAATTTGGATATAGGTGTACGTTTGAACACATAACTTGTTCTATATATATCAAAATTCAATTTTCTTTTTTTTGTTAGAAAGAAAACACCAATACGTAGTGCATAGATATTTTTCAATTTTTTTTTTCAATTAGTTTACTATTTTTCCCAATGCAATGAACAAAGAAGTTCATGTTCGGTGAAAAACCTACATTAATAAGAAATAAAATAAAAATATATTAATGAAATTAAATATATTAAAAGTTATACTATTTGGAAAGCTTATAATAAGGACTAAATATATATTTTTTAAACTTTTAAATGAATTAATTTGACCCCCCAAAAGCTAATGTAAAATTGGTTTTTTATCAGCATTTGATAGATGCAAAGGAGACTCCATTGCAAGTATGATTTAGAAGTAGAGAGGTTCTATCCAAGACATTTTGATCTAAGAGCCTTTGATTTAACTCTCTTCAATTAGTTACTTCAAATGGGACCTCTTAAAGCTTAAATCATTATATTTTGTAAAAAATGTATGATTTCAGCAAAAATCAGGACATACCAAAAAGTGGGAACCAGCTTTGTGAGTTCACCCACCACATGAAATTACATAATTTATCAGCTAGGAAATTTTATAGAAGATATATATATCATGTGTGTTTGATTATTTTTTGTTTGTTTTGCAGGAGATGAAGAAAGAAATCAAGGGGATCACATTGAAAGACGATTGAAATAAGTCTCTCAAGGATAAAATTTTAACATCAAGATTAAGATATAAGGAAGATATCCTCAAGGGAACCTTATAAATGAGCACAAGAAAGTGATTACACAAGAAGCATTTACTTACACAAAGACATGATCCACAATGGCAACATCATGAAATGTGTCATAGAGAATTAATTCCAAAGTAGGGAAGCAGTTGTACCATCAAGAATTTGTTCCAAGGAAACATCAATACTTGAAAAATAAGAGGAAGACAAGACCTATAAATTGCACCTCCATGATTGAAGCCCTCAAGAGGATAGTTTCAGAAGAGTTAATCAAAGTTAGTAGATCATTATCATCGCTAAGGCAAGATAATGTTGAGTATCAAGAAATATTCCTTCATGATGATCTATCAAGCCTACAAGTTAAAGATGGATTGCTAATCATCATCTCAGCCATTATCTCTATCAATCAAAGAAGTTCTACATCAACATGTCTAGATGCAATCTACCTGGCTCATACATGAAGGCACAAACTTTGAGGTACCTACCCTTGTTATGCATTGGTCTAATATTCTAGAGATGGCATGTGTCAAAGTGTTTCAATTATTTTATTGGCTAGAATAGAGTTTGTTGTAACAAACCCTAATTATGGTTTTCATTGTAAAATATTGGCCATTGATCTTAAATTGGCTTGAGCCATTGAATTGTATTGAGACCATTATAAAAGGCTCAAGCTCCTCATTTTTAAAGGGTTAATAGTTAGTGAGTAGAGAGAATAGAGAAAAGATAAGAATAGTGAATATCAATTAGAATAGGAGTTAGATTAGGAGAAGACAAAGATTGTATCATTGTTGTAAGGGACAATTAATTTTATTGAAGTTATGGTGAATTTGATTTGTTAGTTCAACAACTTGCATGGTCTTTACTTCTCAAGTTTCTTTCATGTTGATTATATTGAATGGAAGAAGTTGTTGAATGCATTTGTGTGGAATCCTTTAGTCCATATCACTAACCTCTTGCTGATTGTAAGTGTTCCTTGTGTGGTCAACTAGAATGATATGAACCTAACCTCAAATTGTTGTGAGTTCATTGTTTATGCATTAACTTGAATGGTTAGCAATTTTTGATGGTAATGATTTGAACATCTTTGAAATGTCCTTAGAAGATTGCACTGAGCTTGTGTCAAATTATTTAACTTGATGGTGAGACCTTGCCTAGTAGGATTCCATCTAATCATTCATCCATCTTCTTACATTATAGATCTTAGAGTATAAGTCCCCAAACCTTTATCTTTTGCCCTTTTTTTCAATTCAAGTTAGTTTAGTAAATAAAGCATCACAAAATTGCAATATTAGATCATCAAGTTCTAGTGATACAAGTATTAGACAATTTAACGTAAGTCCCCTTGTGATTCCAACATAATCACATCAAACCAACAATCTTATCCATATGTCGTGACCTGACATACAAGAACCTCGGAGTTGTCTCAATTGGTCCTTAAGCCAATCTTCACCAATTGAGAAGATTTTTTCAAGAGACGATAAGATACTTTTGGGTATTTTATTCTGTGTTTGCAAGTGCATAAAAGACACATCAACACTTCTGAATCACAAAGCATCTAAATTGAGGATACATATGAATGTCCCAAACACTCTGCCAAATTTACTAGCCAAGATAATGCAATTCCAGAGCAAAGTAGAACACAAACCAGAATATAAAATAACACGAACAACTAAATATCAACCAAAATACCAGACCTCATAACTAAATAAAATCAACATGCGGATCACTAAAACTTCTGTTGAATCAACTAAATAGGCATATCTCGGAACCCATTAAGCCACAAAATCTCAACTACAACACATTGGCCAAACCAACTCACTCAATATAAGGCATGTGTTGCCACTTCAAGTGATTTCATTTGGTCAGTAGCATCAACAACCAACTATCTAAGTTTTCCAATAGGGGTAGACAAATTACCAATGCCAGTCTCTGGTAGGAGACTTGACAAAATGTCAACAGCAGTCTGAATTTTTTCTGCTTCTTTTCTCTACTCTTTCAATCTTTTCTTTTGGGCTTGAGATTGCATCACTGTTGCAATCTTCATTAGTTCAGATACGCTCAATTTGTTGACATCAATTGCACCTTGTATATTGATTGAGTCATCATCATCATCAGTTTGCTACTTCACCTTTACTTTTTCCTTTTCATCCTTTTTCTCTGTTGTCTTCTCCTTTGTTTTCTATTTCTATTTCTCTGATTAATCCTCTAGAGTGGATTTAGTGACTGGTGTCAGTTGACTTTCAACTTAGTTTTTTTTTTTTTTCTGGTGGTAGTTGGATATCCACACTTGGTTTTGTAACCGGTGTTTCAGTTGTTTCCTATGTATTAGTAATGACCAGTTGTTGTTCAGTTTCTTTAATAGGTTCAATGTCATTTCCAGTTAGATCAATAGTATCAACAATATCTTCAACTTCATCCAATGAGAATATTACTGGTGTGGAACTTGTTTCACCCTTATCCTTGATAGGATAGGCAACATTCGGTGTAATAAACTCTTCAGCATCTTGCTCCGGTGGAGATCCAGTGTCAGTCTGATTAGGCTTATTATCACATTCTTTCAAAAGTGCATTCATCCTTTGAATATCTTGGGCTATAGGATGAGTATCATCTTCAATAGGTTGAAACTTTCCATCCAATAACCTTAGTCTCCTTGATTTAGAATGAAACTTCCCTTTGTACTTAGCAAGCAATGCTAACAACTCATCTTGAGACAACTCAGGAAAATATTGAATAAAAACTCTATCAATAATTTCTTGATCCTTATCTACAACCATTTGCCATTTATTTTCAAGAATTGAATATAAAGAATTAGAAATGTCCTTTTTAATATCTTGTGGTGATTGGTTGTATTGACACGGGTAATTGATTACCTCTTGAAAATTTCTTGCTTCTAACCTTCATCAAATTAATCGAAATATATTTTTACATTATCAAAATGTTTATTCTTTAATAGCTTCAGAGTCCTGTCAAAATGAATCGCTGGTTTCCAAGATATAACATCAATAGAAATTTTTTTATTAGGGATTTCCCCTATAGATTTAGATTTCTTACTGGTTGCCTTTAGCTTCTTCTGCTCTTCATCGGACTCGGTTCCATCAGATTTTGCTTGAAGAATGAGATATCTGCCTCTCTTCTTTGTTAGAATCTGCTTCATTGCATATACTCTGGGTATAGGTTCCTTTTTTATTTGAATACTTCTAGTCACCCTTGTATCAGTGGTCACAGAAGCTACTTTCTCAACTTTCTTCTTTTTCTCCTTAGAACTACAGGATTGAGCAGGTGCAATCCTTTCCTAGTAAGTTCCCAGTATTTTCTTCTTTTTATCCTTAGGAGATTCCAAAAGGTTGTTGGCATAACTGATTAGCAAGTCATAGTTGACTTCATAGCTCATTTCTTCCATTTCTTCTTCTCTAGGTTCAACGGCCTCCATAAGGCAAAAGTTAGTGGTTATAGTGAAATAGATGTCTTTTTCAAAGTGTTTCACCACTTCATCTGATAACCTTAATCTCATGATCATCTTTTTTTGAAAATCATTAAAATATCTATTCATGGCAACATGAAATGTGTTCTTCATAGCCTTAATGCTATTATTGATTTGGGTTGTCACCGGTATGTCCTTGGACCATTGAATATCACCAATTCCTGGAATGAAATTCCGAAAGTAGAAAAATAAACCAATCAATAGTTGACCATATTTAAACTTTTGACTATTGTCCTTCTTAATTGATTCTAAGTTCAGCATCAATTGACTTCTCACTACCTCACACAAAACATAATCTGCATTCTCTACCATCATCCTATAGGTGGCATGCACAAAAACAGACGATACATTGTTCATCCTGCTAGAATGGAATATCTGATAGCCAATAACCATTATTGCAAATATAACTACTAGATCTGCAATGTTGTTGACCGATATAGCATGACCATCAGTAGTGTCAGTGCAATAATAGTTTCCATTGAGATTGTCCTCAATTTTGGTACTTCACTGATTTGGCAGAAACCAATCACTGCATGAATAGCCTCCTTAGTGATGGTGTGAGATCTATCAAGATACATGTTCCCACCATGTGCATGAATAAGGATAATCCTAGCATTCTCTTCCTCAAAATCTTCAAGAAAATAGGCTGCATTATGAAAACCCTTTTCATAAACCCTAATATATTTGGGTTTCATCTTCCAATTCTTATTACACAAAGATTTGAGCTGAGAATAGATTGCTAATGACCCTAGATCTTCAATTTTGCAATCAATGTAACTAGACAAATCTCCTTTAATCAAAACACCATTAGGAACTTTAGACAATGCATTATATGACTCTATTTTATCTGATCCCATAGACTCCATAGCTTCAGTAGTAATCATAAGACTCTCTGCTAGTGTAGACGATGATGCCATTCAAGATAATCTGACTTACAAGAGAATATTGATCAAAATACCTTATTTTCTTTTGAGTTTCTAGGATTTCTGGTTTCTTTCTCGTATGCATACCTGATTCACCTTTCCTTGTCTTCAAATGTGATTCAACTTTTGATCCATAGCACAAATCCATTCACAATCTGCTAACAATTTTATATTTCACTCTACAAGTTCTCACAAATTCTTCTTCAAATGCAATTAGGGTAAAAATAACTTAGTAAATCTCTTTTATTAACTTACCCACTGCATTAATTACACTATCGATAGGGTAACAAACCCCAATTACCACTTAACAAACTCGCTTGTACTGGTAGGTATATAACCGGTTGGTAATCCTTAGAAAACTGATAGATAACAATATAAAAAACTCACATATTACAACTCGAAATGCAAATTTGTCTTGCCATACACTCTTTAAGGGGTCCAGAAGTATATTTATCGATATGCTCCCTTTAGGCTTGTTGACAAGCTCAGTTCACTGGTGCATGATTCTCCACACTAGGTGAAGGGTTTGATTCTTCTACTAGCTTGTCGTCACTTTTCTTTTTCCAAATTTTGTTCATCTCTGCTTTGGTTTCTTCAACATCAACCTTTTGCTTTCCTTTCGGATCTTCAGAGTGGTTTACCGGTTTGTTCTTCTTTTCTCTATAGAACTTAGCCATGTGTCCCAGTTTATGATAATAATAGTAGGCCATCCCAGATGCTCTCCAAGGTCCTGCATTACCTCTTCTAGTCCTTCTTCTGCAGTTCATAGATACATGACCAAATTTATTGCAAATTATGTGAATCACATTTGTTACCTTCTTCATCTCATATGGACTAAACTGGTTGACATAGGGTTTTTGCCAGTTCATGCTCCTCCGGTTGTCATAAGTCCTTCTCCAGCCACCAATAGGTCTTGGTTTCATGTGAGGTGCCAGATTGTTTGCTCCATATCTGCATTCAACTGATCTATGTCCATATATGTTTCATGTGTAAGAATGACCTTCAAATCTTCAAGACACATGTCTAGTATTAGCATTATAGCCTGTGTTCTCATTAGATCTGCTTCTACACACATTAGTAGTATGTCTAGGTTTGTGATAGATAAAGAAAGCAGGTTTGTATGCTTTCTTACCGGTAGGTTTCTTAGCCTTAGGAGAATTTTTACCTTTATGCATGTTTCTCTTGGTACTAGAAGATTCTCCTTTCTCAGATGTGTTGAATCCTAATTTAGATGTGTCACCTTTCATTCTCTAAGATTGGATTTGTTCATTAAACATAGAGGAGCTCTTGTAAAACTTGTCAAGCTTCCATTAGCCTTAGTAAGCTCTTTGGTAAGATCTTCATTATGCTTTATAAGAGTCTCTCTAAGAGGCATTGCCATCTCAAGATCTAACTATAATGCTTCTTTCTCTTCCTTATCCTCTTGCCGATGTCCTTGCAAAGCTGAATTCTCCTGCTTGATCTTAGAAATATCATGATCTCTCTCTTTGATTAGGTCTTCAGCTACCCTCCTTGCTTCAATTTCTTCACTCATATAGATTGTTAGGGCTTCACATTCTCTCCTTAGGTTTATCTTTTCACCATTTAGTTTCTCCACTTCTTTAGCCAGTGCATCAATGTTGGACTCATCTAAAGAATTGTTATCCGATATATCCAATAATTTCTTAGTCAACTCTCTCCTCTTTACTTGTGAATCTTTGAATCTACCTCTCAGGGTTTCAAGCTCTTCCCTGGTTGCATCAAGTACTCTAGCCATCTCTCTATAACTCATATCCCCCATACTAAATTTAGGGTTTCCTTGCAAGTGGTTAGGCCTTAAGGAAGTTAGGCTCTAATACCAATTAATAGACTTATAAATAACTAAGCGAGGGGGTGAATCAGTGATAATAAAAACAATAACACTTTAAACCCTGACTGATAAAAATATTTAACCAGTTTACTTAGAACTTTGCATGCAATCCAAAGTATTATAAAATCATTCACAACAAGTAAAACATTCACCATAACACTAGTATTTATACATGGAAAACCCAACTGGGAAAAACCATGGTGAGATGGGAGTCACAAGTTAACTATCTGTAGTAAAAGGTAACTAATCGATTAAGGTCTACAAAGTGCTCTGATAGGAGTGAATCATGTTAGAGATTCCAAAACTCTGTTAGGAGCTATACTTGGTTAAAGGTAATACCTTGTTGGGAGTAACCTCGGTAGAGAATTTCAAATCCAAACTAATGGATCACTTGGTTAGAGGATTTGTAAAATGAAGCTTGTTAGAGCTTACCTAGTTAGGGGATTTAACTATTGTAGTGATTAGATAACAATAGGTGGTATGATCTAGAAATAGAACATCTTTCTTGTATAGATCCTTTTCTTCTCACTCAATACTGCATCGCCGACATACTCTGCAATTCGCATCAACTCTAACTCTTAACACAACTTGTATCTTGCATCATAAAAATAGTTCATCACAATGCCTTTTTTATATACAATAGATTTCATGTCAGCCTCAAGAACCTCATCATAATTTTCTAGGTTCAGTGTATTTAGACAATCTTCCATAACACATCACCAAAAAAGTTGGTTAGAGTTAACACATCATGACCAGTGATAACTCATCACACAATTTGTGAAACCGGTTTAAACATCGATATTGGTTTAGTGTTAACCGCTTCCAATTCTTATACCGATTGTCTCCATGTGCCTCCTTGTTGCTCTTTGCTGCATCTTGAAGCTGGTAACAATAGAATTGACCAAAACCAATTGTCTTTCCTGCATATATTGGATGTCAACTGATGAATTAATGATGAACAGTTAGTACCAAACCAGTACTGAGAGGGGGGGATGAATCAGTATAGGCAAAAACACTTTCTTGAAACTGGTTTGACTGCACACATTGAACTTTGACTGCCAAGCAATAACACCGGTCTAAATCAGATTACTATCCGAACAACACAGTGAGAATGTGAAAGACATAAACCAGTAACTCTTAGCTTTCCACACAATCTAATACCTCATTTCCACTTCACTCTTATGCATAAATGGGTAATCTATCATCAAAAATATAACGACTACTAGTTCAACATGTTTTACCACTTTGACATAAAACACTAAACCATCACATGAAAGAAATCACACATGACACACTGATTTTTCACGTGGAAACCCAACTGGGAAAAACCACGGTGGGGATGAATACCCACAAGCTGTTCTTTGAACTCTTTTGAAGTCCGCTTTGTTAGGAGCCTAGTCTGGTTAAAGACTATTACAATAGGTTCTGCTAAGAACCGATCCTGCTAGGGATCACCTGGTTAAGGGATGGCTAAATACCCAGTTAAAGGTTAGAACCATGTTAAAGGTTACCTTGCAAGAGGATTTGAAGAACTCATTGATTTGAGTCACCCTGTTAAAGCTACCCAGTTAAGGGATTTTCCAACTATTGAAATGGTTAGAAGTTAACAAGTGATACACTAATCTGATAACAACACTCAATGCTAAGGCAGATCCACTTTAGCTCCTCCTCTTCTGCAATCACACTCTGCAGGTATCAACACACTTCTCTAGTTTGGCAAGAATTAAGTATCATTTCACTTGGATACATACATAACATTTTTCAACAACTTCAAAATCAAAAACATCATCGACCTTATAGGAAACAGATAGGTTGATAGTATAAACCCTAAACCCTAAACATTTAGGTTTTACAATCTAGTTGGTTCAATCCTAACCGTTAACCACACTGCATCGAATACAATAGTCTTGAACAGATCTCAAGATGTTCTCCAACGTTCATTCTTTGCCACTTCAGGAAGCTGATAACTCATCACGCGCTCTCCGCCGTTTACAAAGACTTCTAACATTCCTGAGGTAGATAGGATCAATCTCCATGCAAGGTCCTTAAGTAAATCCTTCACGCGCACAAGGATGACATTGCAACACTTATCTGGTCTTCATTACAAAGCTAACTCATCACAAGAAGTCATCAGTTAAATCGCACAATCTTGGTATGCATCAATCCGGAAACCCTAAAGCTGAGACTACCAACCGGTAGTCATGCTAGATGAAACCCCGATACCAAACTTCCATATACCTGTTCTCATTCCAACATACCGGTTCACCTTGAACAAACATACCGCTTCACTTTTTTACAAATACCGGTTTACATCAACATACCAGTTCTCTTGCCAGTTTGCTTACTACTGGTTCATACTTCATCATATTGACATCAATGACAACATACAATATCATCATGTCATCATGCTCTGCACATATGCCAACAATCTCCCCCTTTGGCATTGATGGCAATATACAAAGATATATTTCTACTTTTGCTTCACATCTTCTCCCCAATATGGCAGATATCTTTTCTTCTTCATAGCTTCTCCCCCTTTGACAACAATGCCAAAGTGGAGGCATACACATCTGTGTTTCACTATGCTGCTCCCCCTAAGGAGTGGCATCCTTCAACACACCAATCCTAAAAAAGATATATCAATGTAAAACCTGACTGATGTGGAGCACAAACCTTTAGTTCACCTCTTGAAGGGGTAGCACCCCTAATTCACCTCTCAAATAGGTAAAGGTAGCCTTCAGTAGAGGCTTGGTGAATATGTCTACTAACTACTCCTTACTGGAAACATGTTCCAATACAACCTCTTTGTTTTGAACCTTCTCCCTTAAGAAATGATACTTGAGCTCAAAGTGCTTGGTTCTAGCATGTAAAACCGGATTCTTGGAGATGTTAATTGCACTTGTGTTGTCACAAAATATACTTACCGGTTTAAATACAGGAACTTTGAAGACATTTAATACATGCTTCATCCAAATTGTTTGGGTACAGTTCATAAATACTGCAACATACTCCACTTCTGCTATAGACTGAGAGATACAACTCTACTTCTTACTCATCCATGAGACTAGTCTACCACCAAGAAAGAGTGCACCATTGGTTGTGCTCTTTCGGTCGTCCACATTACCTGCTCAATCAACATTTGTAAACACTTTCAGGTTGAAATTATTAGTGTATGGATACCATAATCCATAGTCAATAGTTCCCTTTTGATATCTCAGAACCCGCTTGACTGCTACCAAGTGGGATTCTCTTGGGCTTTTCTGGAACCGTGCAACAATGCCCACTACATGTGCAATGTCCGGTCTTCTATGTACTACATAGTGCAACTTACCAATCATTGATCAGTATTCCTTCTCATTTACCAATGTTGAGTCATCTTCCTTTGATAGTTTACAACCGGTCACCATCGGTGTACCAACCGATTTGTTGTCTTCCATGCCAAAGGTCTTCAATACCTCTTTGACATACTTGGACTGAGTGATAAAGATTCCATCTTTCATTTGTTGAATTTGTAGTCCAATGAAGAACTTAATCTCCCCTATAAGTGACATCTCAAATTCCTTCTTCATCTCATCTACAAAGTCATGACTCATTTTGTCATCTCCACCAAAAATTATGTCATCAACAAATACTTCACATATCAGAATTTGATCTCCTTCTAATTTCAAGTATATATTGTTATCTTCACTTGTTCTTTCAAATCCAATCTTCACAAGATGGGAGTGCAAGCATTCATACCATGCTCTAGGTGCCTGCTTTAGTCCATACAAGGCTTTATGTAGCCTACACACCATATCACTATCTTCTGATAGGGCAAACCCATCTGGTTGCTCTATATACACCTCCTCTTCTAGTATTCCATTTAGGAATGCATATTTTACATCCATTTGATATACTTTGAATCCCTTGAAGGCTACATATGCAAGAAGCATACGAACTCCTTCCAATCTGGCTACTGGAGCAAAGGTTTCTCCATAGTCTTCTCCTTCTTCTTGAGTATATCCTTTCCACACCAATCTGGCTTTGTTTCTTACCACTATGCCATCTTCATTTAGCTTATTTCTGAAAACCCATTTGGTGCCTATGACATTTTTATGCTCAGGTCTGGGTACCAAAGACCATGTACTATTCTTTTCTATCTAGTCAAGTTCCTCTTCCATTGCCTTGATCCAGTCTTCATCTTTATGTGCCTCTTTAAATGTTTTAGGCTCAAATTCAGAGATCATGCAAGAATTTTCTTTGACTTTTCTTCTTGTAAGAATTCCTGCATCCTTATCTCCTATGATTTGCTTTGGATCATGATTCAGCTTTACATACCTAGGAATGATCTTAGTTGTTTCCTCTTTCTTTTCTTCTTCATCCTCATCTTCATCAGTATCAACATCTACCAGTGTAGGAGCACTGTTACTGGTGCTAGGTTGTTTTGCAACTGGTTCCCAGAAGGTTACTACTAGTTCTTCTCCTACTTGCTCACTGTCAGTTTCCATAGGTTTCTCAGAGGTTTCATCAACTCTAACATTGATTCTTTCAACAATTCTCTAAGTCCTATTGTTGAAACATTTGAGAGCTTTTCTCTTTGTGGAATACCCTGGGAATATTCCCTCATCACATTTTGCATCAAACTTGCTCTGATTTTCACTCCTCTTGATATAACATTTGCTACCAAACACTCTAAAGTAGCTTACCACTGGTGTCTTATCGGTCCAATACTCATAAGGAGTTTTATCCTTACCTTTCTTGATGAGTACCCAGTTCATAGTGTAGACTACAATGCTCACTACTTCTCTCCAAAAAGTGTGAGCAACCTTCCCTTGGATCAACATAGTTCTGGTTGCTTCAACTATAGTCTAGTTGTTCCTCTCTGCTAGGCCATTCTGTTATGAAGTCTGGGTGGTAGACAGTTGCCTCTTGATGTTGTTCTCTTCATAGTACTTGTTGAACTCACTGGAAATGAATTCCCCTCCTTGATTAGTTCTTAGGCACTTAATCCTCTTACCGCTTTCTTTTTCAACTAGTGCTTTGAAGGCTTTGAACTTTCCAAAGGCTTCAGACTTGTCCTTCAAGAATGTGACCCACATAATTCTTGAGCAATCATTAGTAAGAATCATAAAATACCTATCTCCCTGCACACTCCTAGTTTTCATAGGACCACACAAATCAGTATGCACAAGATCAAGTAAATTGTCTATAGTGAAAGACTTACATTTGAAGGTTGAGGAAGACATTTTCCCTAGTTGACACTCTCTGCACAAAGGATTCTCTGGTTTTCTCAGCATAGGTAAACCTCTAACTACCTTGATCTTACTAGCCTTCACAATATTATCAAAGTTTACATGGCAGAGTCTCCTATGCCATATCCAGCTATCATAAAATTTAGCCATCAGACATGTACTTATATTTGCATTCAGCTGAAATAAGTTACCTTTGGTCTGCATGCCGTTGGCCACCAGTTCACCATTCTTTCCTTTGAGTCTGCATATTCCATTCCTAAATTCCATAGTGAGACCACTCTCATTCAGCTGGGCAACACTCAGAAGGTTGTGTCTAAGACCATCAACCCAATATACATTGTTAGCACTACTCTTTCCATTCAGAGAGATGGACCCTCTACCTTTGACCATGCATAGTGCATCATTTCCAAAGCAAACCATAGCACCATCATACTCTTCCAGAGATAGAAACTTACTCTGGTCACCAGTCATATGGTGAGAACATTCACTGTCAATAATCCACTCATTGGAATTATCAAAGTGGGAGACAAGGGCCTTCTTTTCTAACACATCTTCCTTAACTGCTAAAAATACAATGTCTTCACTTTCTTCATCTTCTGATTCCTCATCAATGACATCTTCATCAACTGCTACAAAATAGTTTCTTCGGTTTCCTCCTTTGAACTTCTTGATTTTTTTTGGTTTTTCCTTATTATCACCATTAGGATAGTTTACAACAATGTGTCTTATCTTATTGCAAGAAAAGCATTTCAAAGGGAGCTTACCTCTGTATTTACCAGTTCCCTTAGGAGGTCTCTTGGCAAGAAGAGCTTCAAATTCCATTAGGATCTCCTCATCATCCATTTCTTTGCTTTGTCTTGGTTCACCACTGGTACTAGCTTCTTTGCCCTTTCTAGATGGTGCAGCAGATGCTCTAAAGGCTAATTCAGTCTTCTGAATACTATCATCATAATTATTTAGCTCATAAGTTGTCAACTTTGCAATGATGGAGTCTAGGGATACCTTTGTATTGTCTATAGACCTCAACTCCTGAATAGCAGCAACCCTTATTGCATAGACTAGTAATAAGGATCTCAAGACTTTGCTAACAATAGTGGAATCATCTATTTTACCACCTACACTCTTGATGTCTCCATCAACAGTTTTGATTCTTATTCCATATTGTTGAATGGTCTCTCCTTCAACCATCTGCATGTCTTCAATCTTTCCCCTAAGGCTCTCTTCCTTAGCTTGTTTCACATGCTCATTGCCGCCATAGATACTCTCAAGACCATCCCATACTTCTTTGGGATTGTCTTTATCCTGAACATCAATAAACTCAATGTTAGGTAGACTACTGATTAGGGCTTCCATAACTTGCCCATTCTCCTGAATCTCTCTCTTTTGATCATTGGTGAGAGTACCAGTAGGGATAACATAAGCATTCTCAACATAGCTCCAGTGTTGAGCACCCATGCTTCTGATGTATATCTTCATTATGTCCTTCCATATTTTAAAGTTGTCTCTATTGAACTTTGGACCTTCCCTCTTCATCATTAGAGTAGGATCTTTTCCTTAAGTGGTTAAGCTTACAACACAGACGTCCTGGAAGATGCTCTAATACCAATTGATGAATTAATGATGAGTAGTTAGTACCAAACTAGTACTGAGAGGGGGGGGTGAATCAGTACAGGCAAAAACACTTTCTTGGAACCGGTTTGACTACACACACTGAACTTTGACTACCAAGCAATAACACCAGTCTAAATCAGATTACGACTAGTACAACATAGTGAGAATGTGAAAGACATAAAATGGTAACTCTTAGCTTTCCACACAATCTAGTACCTCATTTCCACTTCACCCTTATGCATAAACGAGTAATCTATCATCAGAAATATAATGACTGCTAGTTCAACATGTTTTACCACTTTGACATTAAACACTAAACCATCACATGAAAGATATCACACGTGACACACTGATTTTTCATGTGGAAACCCAACTGGGAAAAACCACGGTGGGGATGAATACCCACAAGCTGTTCTTTGAACTCTTTTGAAGTCCACTTTGTTAGGAGCCTAGTCTGGTTAAAGACTATTACAATAGGTTCTGCTAGGAACCGATCTTGCTAGGGATCACCTGGTTAAGGGATGGCTAAATACCCGGTTAAAGGTTAGAACCCTGTTAAATGTTACCTCGCAAGAGGATTTGAAGAACTCATTGAATTGAGTCACCCCGTTAAAGGATTTACACAAAAGCCTGTTAAAGCTACCCGGTTAAGGGATTTTCCAACTGCTAAAATGGTTAGAAATCAATAGGTAATACATTGATCTGATAACAACACTCAATGCTAAGGTAGATCCACTTTAGCTCCTCCTCTTCTGCAATCACACTTTGCAGGTATCAACACACTTCTCCGATCTGGCAAGAATCAAGTATCACTTCACTTGGATACACACATAACATTTGCCAAAAACTTCAAAATGAAAAACATCATCGACCTTATAGGAAACAGATAGGTCGGCAGCATAAACCCTAAACCCTAAACATTTAGGTTTTACAATCTAGTTGGTTCAATCTTGACCGTTAACCACACTGCATCGAATACAACAGTCTTGAACAGATCTCAAGATGTTCTCCAACATTCATTCTTTGCTACTTCAAGAAGTTGATAACTCATCACGTGCTCTCCACTATTTATAGAGACTTCGCACATTCCCAAGGTAGATAGGATCAATCTCCATGCAAGATCCTTAAGGAAATCCTTCACGCACACAAGGCTGATCTGGCAACACTTATCTGGTCTTCATTACAAACTCATCACAAGAAGTCATCAGTTAAATTGCACAATCTTGGAATGCATCAATCCATAAACCTTGAAGCTAAGCCTACCAACTGGTAGTCATGCCAAATGAAACCCCGATACCAAACTTCCATATACCGGTTCTCATTCCAACATACTGGTTCTCCGTGAACAAACATACTGCTTCACTTTTTCACAAATACTAGTTTACATCAACATACTGGTTCTCTTGCTAGTTTGCTTACTACCGGTTCATACTTTAGCATATTGACATCAATGACAACATACAATATCATCATGTCATCATGCTCTGCCCATATGCCAACATCAACATATACCAGTTTAGACACTTCATATCGGTTGGACTTCTCTATACAAATGATACCTGTTTGCAATACAAAGACTTAGGAGTAGTACCGGTTTGACTTAACTAATATGTGTGTGTATATGTGTTCCATCAATGACAACACATAAAGTCATCCAATATAAAAATCATCATCAAGCCAATAGTGTGTTGTTATGATGGTCCTACTTGGATCTAGTTAAACTTTCTATTATTTCATTTTGGGTTTTTACCAGTTGGTGAAGCCTGTTGGATTTTGGTCTTAGCGAAATTTACGATGGATATAATTGTTTGGTTACTTGATTTAGGTCCATTATATTAATGTAAATCATAATATTGGTCAGGTGGTATCGTGTGATGTAATTTTTGTAATTATGGGTTTATGGGTTTAGGGTTTAGCCGACCTTGTCAATAAGGTTGATGATCTCTATTTATAGGTGACTTATTCATGTAATAGGATGGTTATGATTATCGGTGGTTATGTTTGCATTATCAGTGAAAGGTTTATGTGCGGACAGAGTCATATCATTCCAATGAAGGTTGGAAAGGTTTTGTATTGCAGAGAAGACATTAGTGCTTAACCAAAACTATATCAAGCATTAGTAGATGCTACTTTCACAATTCATTTATTTCTAGATTGTAGTCCAATTTTTATGTAAGTTAGTGAGACTTCCCTTTGTGATGAGTAGTGTGCTCTAATCCATTGGCCTTTCTACAAAAGCAAACCCCATTGTAATTATTCAAAATACTACTACAGAGTATTCATCTAATTATGGGTAAGGTATCCCACCGTGGTTTTTCCCTTTCTGGGTTTTCCACGTCAAAATATTAGTGTTATGTGTGTTGTGCTTTCATGTTATATTCTTCATTGTGTTGATTTCTTGGTATTCCTAGTTATAAGGTTTTGATATGCATTAGTTTTGTATATTGTTAGTAAACTGATTCACCCCCCCTCTCAGTTTACTATAGGTATCAGTGCATTCTAGCACACACACACACACACACACACACACACACACACACACACAGATATATATATATATATATATATATATGAGATGACCTATCCTTTGTGGTGATTATATGAATGTTTTCTTATGTGATGTTTCTATATGCTTTATCATTATGTGATTTGATGTCATGATTATATATGATGATGCAGTCTATGTATGATGCTTATGGTATGGATGCATGTTTATGATGATCTATGATTACTTATATGATGCAATGAAATATATACATGATGTGATGCATTATTTTTATGTTTTTCTTATACTTATGCTATATATGAGTATGCAAATGAATGGATTGCATGAAAATACTTATATGAGGTACTAATAAGTGGTGTGTGTAGGATGTGATGCTATTATGATTTATATATGCATATGATGAAATTTACTAAAATGTGATAATGTAGATGAACACTACATGAGATGTAAATATTTTTGGCATGTCATTGCTACTAAGTCATGTGATACCAAGATACATGGACTCGGGAAGGGACAATAGAGGAAAAATGGAAAAAAGGGGGGGATGGAAGGTAGAAGAAATGGAGGTGAAAAGAGATTCTTCTCCTTTATCATCATTGAGCTTTATTATGGAAAATAGGTTATGACCATCTAGATGTGTGTTTGACCTAGAAATTCATTCTACCTATTTGCATGGAGATCAAACATACACAAACAAGGAATTCCCTATATCACACTAGACTCATAGTGTCCTCATATCCTTGGAGAAGCCCTAGTAGTACTAAGATATTATAAACAACCAACAAAATAGGTGAACATATACCCCATCCTCACCTTTCTAGTCAAAGACATCCTAGAGGTAGAATCTCTAGTTAGAGACATCCTAGAAAAGATAAAAGATATGTCACCAAAAGATAAAATTAAAAGAAAACCAAGACTTGACACCAAAATAAACTATAATCCTCAAGTTATTAGTCTCTCTTGCCACATATGTTAACATGTTTGATTTGGTCACAATGTTGTTTTCCTGACAAAGGACAGATAATAGTGAAAAACCATGTCATTGCCAAAGTATACTAAAAGATTTGATTTGTTGAAAGCTCACTATTGATTGCACTCACTTGAAACTAATTGAATCCATGAAATTGACACTTTTATTGTGAAGATGAATGACATTGGCAATATGTAGGAATTGATTATGTGTTGTCATTGATGTCAACACTGCTTCGATTGGACATGGTTTTGGTAGAGGATATTAGAGATTGTACTCCAATATGTTTAGATTGTTGGATTCGGTTTTGGAAGGATATTCATGATGATTATATGTATGCCATATTCAGTTGGTTTGTGATTTGGTGCTCTAAAATCTATTGATTATGTTCTAGATTGTCGGTTGATGTTATTGGTCCTGATTGGTGATATTTGATGAAATGGTTAAGTGGTTTTGATGTGGCTTCTAGAAATGGTTCTTAACATGCTAAAGGTTCTCTTGATCATGTCCCAATTTTTGGTGGCTTTGTATTGGCTAGTGTGAAGATTTGGTGATCATATTTAGGTCCGGTAGGATATTATATTTTATTGACACTAAGAGTTTTTCCTAGTTGGTGTAATGTGTTGCGGTTGATCCAGAGTCCTCTCCGGAAGTGTTTGATGATTTGAGGATGTTATTTGGATCCTTGGCTGACATGGGTTGTGATCTAATTATTTTTTTATGCATTGTAACGATAAATTTATATTAGGGTGGCCAACCTACTTGTTTAGGTCTATGTAACATATAAATATGATAGTAAGATCTCATTGTAGATCATGAATGAATGATGGATGGATTGGATGCATAGATGAGAGATTAACGAGTATATGTAGATGCAAAATAAGATCTGCAAGGTTGATAGAGGTTGTTGATAAACTTGTATGAGTATTTAGTCCTTTGGTTGTGTTGTAGACAATATGCTTAACCAAAATTGTAACCAAACATTAGGAGATGCTATTTTCACAGTTCATTTGCTCCAAATTGTAGTATGATGATTATGTAAGTTAGTGAGACTTCCCTTTTGTGTTGAGGAGTGTTCTCTAGGCAATTGGCCTGATTGCAAGTGCAATCCCCATTATAATATTTTTACATACTGCTGCAATAGTATTATATGATTGTGGGTAGGGTTTCCCACCATGGTTTTTTCCTTCACCAGGTTTTCCACGTCAGAATATTGGTTTTGTTGTTAATCATATAGGGTCTGATTAATACAGAGAGGGGGGGTGAATTAGTATTAACACCACTTGCAAAACTGAAACTTAAAATTATCAAACATTCACCAATCAAACATAAACCAACATTAGAGTCAATTACCAATATCGATATCTATTGATAATCATCTGCTAAACTGATATATCAATGTTGCTCATAATTGTTCATTAACCATGCATAAATTAAAGTAAATCATAACATCACATTAGAACATTCACCATATGAACACCATGATTTTCACGTGGAAACCCAAATAGGGAAAAAAACCATAGTGGGAATTGGTACCCACAAGAATTGTGCACTCTTTCAGAATGCGCCCTGTTAGGAGCCTATCCTAGTTAGGATCTTACAAAGGTTCCATGTTAGGAGAAGATCATGTTAGGAGTCACTTGGTTAAGGGATTTAGATGATGAGCCCTATTAGGAGCTTTGACCAGTTAGGATCAACCTTGCAAGAGGATTTTGAACTCAGATGTTGAATCACCCTATTAGGGGATTTATAATGTAAGGCCTATTAGGACCTACTCGGTTAAGGGATTTTGTCTGTTGCAACTGCTAGGGAATAACAATGAATGATCTGGGTATAGCACTCAATTGCTTGCTTGATCAGATCCAATTATGCTCCAAATCTGTAACACTCTGGTAGATCTTTGATACTTTGGTTTGACTTCACACTCTTCTCAAAAACCACTAACACAACAAACAACATCTATACCGACATAAATAAATTTAACAACTAGGTTGGCAACTAAAACCATAGAGACATCAATATTTTACAATACAAATTATCAAGAACCATATCAGATCATCATATAGATTATTACAATATTTTACAAGACAATATCAACCGTTGAGTGATTGTAACTCATCACAACAAATCGATTTGATACAAAGTCAAACCCTTACAACACTTTTCTAAGCGTTTCATTGTTTCCCAAGAGATTCCATCTCCAAACACTCCAAAATAGCAATTTAATTTTCTACGCGGGTTGTGAAACGTCACCTCCAATATTTGAAATTGATGTAGATCACCGCCAAACCAAAAATCATTGTCGGTTGAGAGAATTCTTTACTGGTCCTTAAACCCTTCTTAAACCCTAGCAAAAACTCAATAGAAATCATAAATAGGACTTCTGATTGCGAAAACATAATGCGGTTTTGGTCAGATACATATCAAATTGATACAAACTCACATTCCAAACCACAACCCCTCAATCATCACCAAATGCCATATCCAATCAAAACATTTCCTCATTTACCAGTTAAGGTCCTAATTCCCAGTTTCCTATTTCATTACCAGTAAGCTCTTTCTGATAGACCAAAAAGACATATGACAAAATACAACAAAAGTAAACATTAGTTGTCATGAATAAACATTAGTTGCCGTCAATGATAATATAAATAACTAATCAAAGTCATCCAATCATGCAATCTCGATCTCTTCATCTCAATGCCTTCACTAAAAATCCTTTATCAATTTAGTGATCATTCTTCATCTGCATCAGTTATGCTAATCATGCCAATAGTTGTGTGTTGTGTACTCTCATGCTTTATCTTTCATAGTGATGTTCTCATTTTTCTTCGATAGAAGGTTTATAATTTGCAATAATTGTTTAACTCATGGAAAAAAATTTCACCCCCCCCCCCCCTTCAGTTTTCCTCTGGTTCATTCTAACAATTGGTATCAAAGCAAGGTCCTCTCTGTAGAAGCTTAACCACTTGAGGAGATCCGATGGCATCAAGTTGTTCATCTAATTTCTACTAGAAGGAGTGTCCTAGATTTCATGGTATAAATTAGAAATTATGGAAGGAGCGAATGAGGATTCATCTAAGATGTCATGGAGCTGAGATATGGGAAAAAACAAAAAAAGCTTATACACCTCATGATCCTAGTTATGAAACATTGGCACCTGCTGATGAACATAAGAATGATGATAATGATGTCAGAGAAAAAGAAGCATTTTTAAATGCCCTATCAGATGAAAAATTGTTGAATGTCATATAGCTAGAAAATGCAAAGAAGATCTGGTTGAAGCTGGAAACTCTATATGAAGGTGACCAAGTAGTAAAGATTGTAAAACTTGAAGGTTACCAAGTGAGATATGAAAATTTGAAGATGGAAGAAGATGAAAAGATAAGTTCTTTCATGGATAGAGTGAATGAGATTGTCATGGGAATCAAATGTTGCAGTGGAACAGTTAAAAAAGATGAGATCATTTCAAAAATTCCAAGAGTTATACCTTCGACTTACAAAATGAAAGCTGCTGCAATAAATGAACTCCAGACAATGTCAAATACCCCTATTACCAGAGATACATTATTTGGGAAATTGACTGCTTTTGAACTTGAAGAGCTTGGAGATCAGAATGCTACTAAAATAAAAATTGCATTTAAAGCATCTGCCTCCAATAAGAAGAAGATAGATTGGAAAGAGTTATATGCTAAAGAGATGGAATCCATTGAAAGAGAGAACATAGAACTTGAAGAATTGGAAGCCCTAATTGCTAGAAGAATCCCTAAAGGACTAGTTGGAAGTAAGTATGAAGGAAAAGTTCCATTTAAAAGTTTTTCATGCAATATTATTGGTCACTTTGCTTCTAGATGTCTTGAAAGAGATGGATGGAATCATGAAAGATTTTTGAGGAATTATAAACCTAATCCGGAATATCAAATCAAACCTAAATATAAAAAGAATAAGGATAAATCATGTTACGATGTTTGTGATGATGATTTTGATATTACTAATGATTCTAATGATGATGAACCTGTAAGTGGATCTGGTAATGGAAGATTGGGTAGTGGAAAAGATTAGGTCTTTATTGCTATCAAGGATGAATCTATGAAACCTGTCAATGATACAACTCATACTGAGGAGAAATCCCTAGCTGCTAAAATTGAAGAGAAAGATGAATGAGTTATAAATAGTGGTTGCTCACACCACATGACCAATGATAAGAGGAAATTCCTAACTCTACAAGAATTTGATGGTGGACTAGTCAGATTTGGAGACAACAAGGCATGCAAGATAAAAGGAAAAGGAACAATATCCTTGGATGGTAAGAACAATACTGACAATGTTTATTATGTTGAATATTTGAAGCATAATCTCTTGATTGTGGGAAAAATGGTGGATAGAGGATTTCATTTACAATTCAAAGATGGAAAATGCAAGATTATCAATAGATCTAGATTGGAAATTGAATCTGAAACTTAGACCAAAGGAAATATCTTTCATTTGAACTCCAGTGAGAAGACTTGCTTGATTGCTTAGATTGATGAAAGTTGGCTATGGCATAAAAGGATGTTTCATGTGAATCTTGATCACATAGTAAAGATCAATTCAATCAAGGTTGTCAGAGATTTGCCCAAGGTCATCAAGCCTCATAATCTGGTATGTAGAGAATGTCAAATGGGTAAGCAAGTTAAAACTTCTTTCAAAAACATACATGATAGATCTAATGAAATTCTTTATCTTATTCATACTGATCTATGTGGTCCAACAAGGACTAAAAGCTTTCAAGGAGATAGATACTTTATGTTTCTTATTGATGATTACTCTAGAATGATGTGGGTTGCATTTTTGAAAGAAAAATTAGAATCCCTTGACAAATTCAAAATATTCAAAGCTATGGTTGAGACAGAAACATGATTAAAGATAAAATTCCTAAGATCAAATCAAGGTGGTGAATGTACATCCAGTAAATTCAACAATTTTTGTGAGAAATATGGAATCAAAAGGCAATTCTTTGGACCTAGAACTCCACAACAAAATGGAGTAGTGGAAAGAAACAACAGAACTATCTTAGATGTTGTAAGGACAATGATGATGGAAGACAAATTGCCTCATATTTATTAGAGAGAAGCTATCAGTACTGAAGTATACACTTTCAATAGAATACACATAAAAGGTGATACTGGTAAGACACCTTATGAATTATGGTTCAGTCATACTCCTATTGTCGAGTATTTCAAAAAAATTGGAAGAAAATACTTATATCAGAAGAGATGATGGAATAGGAAAATTTGATCCTAGATGTGATGAAGGAATATTCTTGGGTTATTTTACTAAGAGCAAAGCATATGGATGTTTTAATAAAAGATTTCAAAGAATAGTGGAAAGCACAAATGTCAGAGTGGATGAGCAAAGAAAAAATTAGATAAGATCATATGAGTAATGGACCAGAAGATGAGATTGTTACATCAAAACTAGTAATGCAAGAATCATATCAGAGCATTGATCCAATTGCTCTGATAACATCTAAAAATTGCACAATAACTATTGAAGAGTGTAAAGAGCTAGAAATTCAAGATAATCCAAAGACTCCCAAGTATGTAAAGTTGAATCATTTTGAAGATCAAAATATTGGAGATAAGAGAAAAGATGTGATGACAAGAAGAAGGTTAGCTACTGAAGAGGTGTGTTTAATATCTCAAATTGAACTGGAATCAATTATTGAAGCATGTAAAGATGAGAATTGGATGAAAGCAATGGAAGAGGAATTAAATCAGATAGAAAAGAATAACACATGGGAATTGGTTCCTAGGCCTAAAGATAAAAATGTTATTGGAACTAAATGGGTATTCATAAACAAATTAAATGAAGAAGGATAGGTTGTAAGAAACAAAGATAGATTGGTTTCCAAAGGATACTCAAAACAAGAACAAATTGATTATGATGAAACTTATGCTCTGGTTGCAAGGATTGAAGTACTAAGACTATTTCTTGCCTATGTTGCACACAAGGACTACAAGGTATATCGAATGGATGTCAAATGTGCATTCCTAAATGGAGATCTTGAAGAAGAAGTCTACATTGAGCAACCTGATGGATTTTCACTATCAAAGGACAAGGACATGGTTTGTAGATTGAGGAAAGCCTTATATGGATTGAAACAAGCCCCTAGAGCCTAGTATGCTAGATTGGATAAACATATTTTGAAGCTTGGATTTAGAAAAAGTAATGTTGATAACAACTTATATTATAAGATTGAGCATGATGACATATTGATCATTGAAGTCTTTGTTGATGATATCATTTTTGGAGGAGAAGAAAATCTATGCATGACATTTTCCAGTGACATGAAGAATGAATTTGAAATGTCTATGATTGGTGAGATAAAAATCTTCTTAGGTCTGTAGATCACTCAAACTAATAAAAGTATTTTCATTTTTCAAACTAAATATGTGAAAGAATTGCTAAAGAAATTTGGACTTCAAAAATCAAAACCAATTGGAACCCCTATGGTAACCAGTTGCAAACTATCAAAGAAAGATGAATCTCCTACAGTGAACTCAACTAGATACACATCAATGATTGGTGGACTACTGTAATTAACTTAGACTAGACTAGATATAATGAATGTTGTCTACATTGCTTCTAGATTTCAACCTGATCCAAGAGAAAATCATGAAATTATTGTTAAAAGGATATTCAAATATTTGAAAGGAACAACAGATTATAGGTTATGGTATCCGAAGGATGATGATTTCAGATTATGTGCCTATACAGACTCAAATTGGGAAGGAGATGTTGATGATCGAAAGAGCACTACAAGTGGCACATTCTTTCTTGGGAATAAATTAGTCTCATGGCTTAGAAAAAAACAATCATGCACTTCATTATCCACTATTGAAATTGAATATGCAGCTGCTGCAACAAATTGTACTCATATCTTATGGATGAAGCAAATGTTGAAGGATATAAGGATAATTTATGATGAGCCTATTCTTATTCACTATGATAATACAACTACTATTGATCTGTCAAAGAATCTAGTATTTCATTCCAAATTAAAACACACATCTATAAGATATAATTTCTTGAAAGAAAAGGTTGAAGCAAAGGAAGTCGGATTGGTAAATGTACCCACTCAGGAACAAATTGCAGATATTCTAACAAAACCATTGCCTAAGGATACTTTTAAATACCTCAAAAATAAATTAGGGGTCACCACCCCTTCAGAAGAGACTTAGAGACTTAGAGATGCATCAATCCAGTGAGCTTATCATAAATATCTTCTAATCCAGGTTGATGAGATGGTGTTGCTACTCAGCGGGAGTAGTTAGCGGATTGGTTCAATACCTTGGCATCAACCCTTCGACATTGATGTCAAAGGGGGAGATATGTCCATATGAAAAATAGAAAAACATATTCCAGTATGGGGGAGAGACATTTCAAAAAGAGAACCAGATATATCAGACCAGTCAGAGATTAGTTAGCTCTTTTGTTGTTATATTGGGAGAGATTTTGTTGTTCTTCCTTGGGTAAGATTGTTTAAGAGTTTTATTTTGACTCCTAAAATTTTTTGGTTTTTGGGAGAGAGTTTCTAGGAGATTATTGGTATTCCTTGGCACTTGGATGTTTTTTACATTCAGTGTTGCCTTTAATGTCAAAGGGGGAGATTGTTGGCAATATCGAGGAATTGATTATGTGTTGTCATTAATGTCAACACTGCTCTGGTTAGTTGCTAACCTACTCTAGTTGGACATGGTTTTAGCAGAGGATATCAGAGATTCTGCTTTGATATGTTCAGATTGTTGGATTCAGTTTTGGAAGGATATTCATGATGAATATATGTATGTGATATTCAGCTAGTTTGTGATTGGGTGTTTCAGAAACTTTTGATTAAGTTCGAGACTGACGGTTGATGTTCTTAGTCCCAGTTGGTGATATTTGATGAAATGGTTAAGTGGTTTTGATGCAGCTTCTAGAAATGGTTCTTAGCATGCTAAAGGTGTTCTTGATTGTGTCTTAACTTTTGGGTGGCTTCACATTGGCTAGTGTGAAGATTTGGTGATCCTATTTGGGTCCAATAGGATATTCCGTGTTATTGACATTAAGGATTTTTCCTGGTTGGTGTAACGTGTTGTGATTGATCCAGAATCCTTTTCAGAAGTGTTTGATAATTTGAGGATGTTATTTGGATCCTTGACCGATATGGGTTGTGATCCAATTATTGTTTTATGCATTGTGATGATAAATTTATATTAGGGTGGCTGACCTACTTGTTTAGGTCTATGTAACGTATAAATATGATTGTAAGATCTCATTGTAGATCATGAATGGATGATGGATGGATTGGATGCACAGATGAGTAATTAACGAATATATGTAGATGTGAAATAAGGTCTACAAGGTTGATAGAGGTTGTTGATCAAGTTGTATGAGGATTTAGTCCTCCAGTTGTGTTGTAGACAATATGCTTAACTAGAACTATAATCAAGCATTAGGAGATGCTATTTTGATAGTTCATTTCCTCCAGATTGTAGTCCGATGATTATGTAACTCAATGAGACTTCCCTTTTGTGTTGAGGAGTATCCTCTAGGTGGTTGGCTTGATTGCAAGTGCAATCCCCATTGCAATATTTTCACATACTGTGGCAAAAGTATTATCTGATTGTGGGTAGGGTTTCCCACTTTGGTTTTTCCCTTCACTAGGTTTTCCATGTCAAAATATTGGTGTTGTGTGTTGTGTATTCTCATGCTTTATCTTTCATAGTGTTGTTCTAATTTTGCTCGGTAGAAGGTTTATAATCTACAATAATTGTTTAACTTGTGGAAAATTGATTCACCCCCCCTCTTAGTTTTCCTCTGTTTCATTCTAACAAATGAAAATTTATTACGGATTGGCAATGCAAGTGACCTTTTATTGCAGATTGTTCATGAAAAGAAGGAAGAATGAAAATATGATGCTCCTCAAAACATGTGATGCTAGACATTCCACTTCCATTACTAGATTTAAGATTTTGCCCTAGTTACAAATTGGACCTAATTTATTATCAAAGGAAAGGGTGAAAAGGGTTTTATTATGAATGTTGAACCAATCTTAGGTATATAAATAACAAGCCATTATGGGAATCATTGTAACATCAATGCCATTAACTCTCACGCTTTCTAGGTAATTGTTATAGCTCCAAAAAGCTCTCTATTTAATCAGCTCTGCAAGTTTCAAAATTTGGTTGTGAGTAGTGACATCATGGGTGGAAATAGGAGGTGATATGAACCAAGTAGCTGTAAAGAATGGAAACAAAAGGAAGAGGTGTGGGGTATTTTGCAGAAGGGTGGTCTCTCAAAATTCATAGAGAGACTCCACAGCCGAGATGGTATGGTAACTAGTCTTTTCTGCAAGAATTGGAAGAAGGATATGTTAAAAATGGGCGACCAAATGGTGGAAATCGATGAAGATTTAATTTCTCAAGCCACGAGCCTCACCAGGGAAGGTTGCAACTTCTACAGAGACAGGAAGGTCAGCAGGGAAGCTATTGAAAGGTACTCGGTAACTGAGAAAGAGAAAAAATGACTGGTAAAGTTGAGCAAAACCTACTACCCACCTAGGGCTTTTGCCAAACCCTGGTGGGAGATTCTCTTTGTTTTAATGCGGTATATTACTCTAGATGGTAGGTTTATGAAAGTTTATGGGTATCACTTTGTTCTGTTGAATCACTTTAGGCACAATGATAAGGTGAATTTCCCTTATTTCTTGCTTTGCTCGATGAATGCATCCTTTAAGGCCTACAAAGAGAATCCTATGGGTGACACTGCAATGCACCAAGGCCTAATGGTCCTAATTTATGAACATTTAAAGGCCAACCAAATTGCTCGGATGCAACCCTCTATGGACTCTGAGGAAGAAATGTCTGATTCTGCCTTTTCAGAGGAGGAGGAATCCAATAATGGCTCTTCATCTGATATAGAGGATAGTTCTAATGATTCAGAGTATGAAAGTAGTAAGAAGAGGAACACAAGACCCTCATCATCCAAGGGCAAAAATCTTCAAAACAAACCCCTAATCAACATCTCTTCGGAAGAGGAGGATTCAGATTATTTTGAGAAGAAGAACCCTAAAGAGTTGCTGAAGAAGAAAATAAAAAACCAAACCCAAACCTAGAAAAAGCATAAGAAAAAAGAGGAGACTGGCAAGGAACCAGAAGCTGACAAGCAAGCAAGGACCCTGGAAACCAAGCACGACTTGGAAAAGGAGACCATGGAAGAGACTCTCAAGGCTACTGACACTATTTCCACCCTCCACATCCCCAAAGAAGAATAGGTCACCCCTGGAAAAGTGGCTCCCCCTTATGGCCCTCCTCTCGAGGGCTTGCATGGTTTCATGGAAACAATGGAGTGGCTCATTAATGGTTACAAGAAAGCTGTGGATGAGTATAAAAAACTCTGCAACAGAGTCTTGATTCTGGAGACCATTAATACAGGGGAGGGGAATACAATGGCCGACTATATTTAGGACCTGAAAAACACCATTGCTAAAGTGGAAGACATCAGAGATGCTTTCAACCCCAGGTTTGAGAAGATTGAAAAGGAGATGCTGGACAGAAAAAGCCTTGCGGATACTAGCAAAAAAACCCTCTCGGACACTATTACCAAAGTGGAAAAAATTGAGGAGTGCCTGAAGAATATCACGGAGCAGAGCCTAAGTATCCTAAAGATCTCGGCCAACAACACCCACACCCTCATCAGCAAGCTTGATGATGACAAGGAAATCTAGGACTTAGACCTGGAAGCTGAAGGAACAATGGAAGCTCAAGGTCCCAGAACCTGCACCAGAGGCAAGAGGAAGGAAAAGAAACTAAACAAGGATCTAGAAGATCTGAAAGCTGTCGGGGCCACCTATGACGAGTCGGTGATAAAGGTGGAGGATCTGCTAAAGAAAATTGTTGTGTAGCGTCATCCCTATTTCTTTGTTGTGTTTTGTTGTTTTGTTGTTCTTTCTATTCACTGGTCTTCTGGCTAGTCTTTATGTATGTGGAATTTTTATCCTTTAGTTGCTCTTTCTCTATCTATGATGTAAAGGTTTTAGGTCCTTAAAACCTATTTTTTAATTAATCAGAACAAGCCATGATGGGAATGGATAAATTAATTATGGCATGGTAGGCAGTGAGTGTGTGCAAATTGAAAGGGTGAGATTGAATCCTGAAGGAGGGAGAAGAAATGTCTCTACTACATGGTGTCGATAACTCAATTTTCACTGTCATACTTTCCCAGGGAGCCACCGAAGTGGTTTTCACCATTGGATGAATTTATTTCTCTTTACTTTTTCCAATTTTTTTCATTTTTTTTTGTATTTTTTCCATTTTTTTCTTTTTAAAATTTTTTTTTATTAGGATAATCTGAAAAACTATGTGTAAATGCAAAGGTGCATGCTATTGATAGGATCCTCCAAAGGTTCTCCATCTGGTGTTGAGAATTGATATGCATGTGGTCCATATACTCTTGTGATGATGTAAGGGCCAAGCTAATTTGGTTCAAACTTACCCTTCTTTTCTCTATCTTGCTAATTCTTAGGATTCTCTCGGAGCACAAAGTTGCCTACCTCAAATGTACAGGGCTTTAACTTATAATTGTATCTATGACATTCCTTGACTGAATGATGTGTATCTCCATTGATTTTCTTCCTTGATGAAGGAACTGAGGTAGAATTACTAGTGTGTGAACAACATGGGCCTATATGCATGTCACCTAAAGAAGTTTGGGCATTCCTAATAACAAAATCCTTCAAGGAAGTTTCATTAAAGGTCCATTAATGTGACATATTTCCAAAAAGAAATGGATGTGTGGAATAAGTGAATGAGTGATGAAGGCTTATGATTGTGAAAAGAAGTGAAGGTAGCATGGATGATGGAGACTCAAGATAAAAAAGTATATCTTTTGACTTGAAATTTTAGAACTTTTATCCCTGTTATTTTGACATTAGGGAGATCAACTCTTGTTCTTTTTTCTTCATAGGAGTTTTATCCTTGACTTTGATTTTTGTGGAGTCCCAATAGCTTTTTATTTTGATTTGGACTAAAGGACTTTTCATTATTTTTTAGTTTTACATTTTTCTTTTTCAAGCATGATTTTTTATCCCCAATATGTAAGGTCTTTTGTGATTCTCATTGATCCAAGTCTAGGAGAGGAGTGGAAATGGAATGAGCAGATGAAATAATAGGAATATACAAATTCTCAAAAGGGTTGGTGATAGATTCAATATATTTTTCACTCTTCTTGCTCTCTAGCTTTACATCCTGATGATGTATCACAGAGCGTGATCCAAAACGTTGATGCAAAAAATTTCACATGATCTACTCCGAAAGAAGATGATTACTATCTCATGGGTTGTGGAAACGTAATGTATATCAATAGATTCTTTGTTAGAACCACTCTTAGGACTATTGATATCATGAGACTCTTGCGCCACTATAGGAAATTTGGATTAAAACTTAGTATCCACAAAACTAGCTGGTTTGAACCCAGTTCCTTGATATTGCACATTGTTTGTAGGTCATTATTGCTAACTAAATGTCTTAGGAGATAATGGTCCGAGTTGGTCAACATGAAAGATATACTCACCACATCCCATATCTTTAATCTTGAATTTTCCTTTTAGCTCTACTTGCTTTAAAGTAGAAGCTTTCAATGATTTTGGATCCACATATGTTGAGGATGGAGTTGCTTCTCTATTAATTGGGACTATTACTTCTAATCTTGGTCTTAGGTTATTGCAATATATGAAAGGATTTGGATAACCCTTGACTGTTATTTTAGCTCCATTGTGTGGAAATGTGATGCTCTACCCCAAGCCATCATAGCATTTCAGTTATTTTCATGTTGGACCTATTTTGGATACTATATTTTGATGCATTATGGACCCGAATTCTATATGATCTCATGTTATGGATAACATTGATATGATTATGTCATTTACTTTGATTTGCAGTACTTTATTTAGATGCTTGAAATTATAGATGCATGCTCTATAAATGATTTAATTCCATGTTTACGAGGATGATGCCATTTAGTAGATGATTGTATATGGATGTTATCAGATAATTGGATACTTGATTTTAATAATTAAAATTTTATGTGATGTCTAAACTGTATTCTTTTGATAATATTATACATGATTTTTGGAATTACTAACGTGCAAGTGAGATGTGCAGAAAAATCATTCCATGTGACCATGGAAATTATTTGGAGAATCAGGCCTAGGCCTATGTGCGATTATGAAGCTAGGGGTTGTTTATTTGGAGAGACAACCCCTCGTTTGTAAATGTGTTTTAATTTATAAATGTTATGCTTGGATGAGTGTTTAATTTGGAAATTGTTTAATTTATAAATTTAAAAAAAAGGGACATTTGCCATGAGTGTTTTAGTGATGTGTAATTCATTTCATAGTGTCACTTGACACATGTGTTATAGGATGAGTTGGCATTGTTATGTCTCTTTTTGAGGAAATTTATTTTATCAATGCATATATTTTCATTTATCCTAGAATGGTCCCAAGTAAACCTTGGATAGGGAGCCATTAGAAGGGTCAACCCAGGGTTGACCTGTAGGTAAACTTTGGGTGGACTTCAAGGACGTTAAACTAACTCCTGGGGTCAAGTTAGGAGCATTTTTAGTGGGCCATATGATGTACCTATGGATGAAGGCCAAATTTATCCATGTGTCCATTCCCTAGGGCTTGTTTAACCTCCCCAAAAATTGAGTTTCCCAAGTTGGCCGAATTCATCTTTAGAAGAGCCTTCCTAGGTTAGATAACCCACTTCATGAGTGTCATTTCTCTTCCCCATTCCATTTCCCCTTTTTGACGTTCCTTGGTTAGGGAGTGTACAAGGTTTTTGGGAAGACCAACCAATGAGCATCCTTCACCCTTCCTAAGTGGGTTGGAAAGAGTGAGGAGTGGCTTCATAGGGAATAGTTTGGGAGGGAGAAGTTTGATCACCCGTTCTCCATTTTGGAGACTTACAATTCTTAAAAATTTTGGCAAGTATTGGGAAGATTTTGGCTAAGTTTTGAAGGAGAAAAAGTTGTGGATTTGGGCAGCTCTCCTACAAATTCTCTTACTCTTTTGGAAAGTTAAGGTTGGTTGAACTCCTATCTAGTGTATGATGTTGTTTTCTTTTGAAAAGATTGTGGTTGTTTTTTCTTATGTGTAGGAAGGAGTATAATTCTTCCTTATGTGTTTTTTTGGTTGTGTTTTTATGTTTCTTTGTTTTGGGAGTTTTCAAGGCCAAACTCACCCTTGGGAGGGTAGAGTGGACTTGGGGTGAAGGGCTGTTTGATAGCCTTTGAGTGAGAGACTCTCTTTGGAAGAGAGTGATTCTCAAGGGATTTTGTGACCCTTGCTGCATTATGATTTGTTTATGCAATGGGGGTTATAAGGGGAGTTTTGTTGTCTTGTATGCCTTGGGGGACATGTTGGGACTAATTAAATTTGAGTGAATTTGAGAGACCCATTTCAAAAAATTTCTCTGCATTTCCAAATGATCATAAAATGAGTTAGTTTGAATGGCCTAGTTAGAGAGAGGGTAAAATGGAGTCAGTTGATTTTCAAAGGGTAAGGCTTGGGAAGCATGTCCTACACCTTTCTTTCAGTTAAAGAAGTGTGTTGCAACTTTCAGTTTTCAGTTTGGATCAGTTTATTAGGTACCCATTTCAAGGGGTGAGCTGAAAATGCATTTTAGGCACATATGCTGATTTTATAGAGTATCCTAATTTAAGCTCCTATATCTTTTTCCCTGTTGATTATCATGATGAAATTCAAAATGGATTGGATTATATGCATAAAATTGTGCCTCCGTGCAAAATTTCAAGTCTTCATGAATCCATTTGCTCAGTTTACCAAGCTCAAATTGTTTGCAGTTTGTATGTTTTGACAAGTCCTTGTTTCAGGACCTAGTCGGAGCCTTGTTTTGCATAAGTGTAAAAGTTGACTCAGTGAATATCATGTCAAAATGGTTGTTCTAGGTTATTATTGGTATAAATGAGAAACTATGTTTCCAGTTTCAAGCTCCTGCCAATCCGTTTGATCAGTTTTCAAAAGGGTTTCTTAGGCCATCTGTTTCAGTGATCTGTACTTTCATTGTCGTATCAGTTAAAGTAGCCATTTTCATGAGCACACCATTTGCACCCAGTCAGTCTTTTGGTCAAAATGAGTATTCTAAGATTTTATATGTACTTCAAGGTACCTATGTCTCAGATTTGAGGGTCTACGGAGATAGTTTAATATTTTTAAGAAAGGCATCATGAGTTGCCTGAGCATTGACTTCATCAGGTCCGCAGTGCCGACAAAGCCAGTTGGTCATTTTTGATAATTAATATCTCTTCACTTGGGACTCTTCTTGAAAAACTATTTGGTAGAGTTCATTCTTGTATATCAGAGTACACGCCTGTCAAATGGCGTGGTCCAGAAAGGTGTTTTGACTGGTTTGAAAATTAAGCATTTGTGATTAAATGCAAAAATGTGGCGCAGGCGCTTGAAAGTTGCAAAACTCAATTTGATGATTCAAAAATGGTGCCAATTGATTCCAGAGGTAAGTTTAAGGTTCCTGAGGTATTTCAGAGGTCAGTTGCATGAAAACAAAAAAAAATTTAGTCGGACCCACTTTGGGGCCCGACCTAGATAAATGCCTGTGCATTAATTTTGTGGCGGAATGTTCTAATTTCACAATATTTCAACCCCTAGAGATAATCAAGAAAGTGATTGATGCTATGGCTTACTCAAAGTTGAATTTTCTACATTGGCATATTAGAGATTCCAATCTTTTATAAACTTATGCAATGGAAGATGATGATTTTGGAGTAGATGTTTGAAACATTGAAACAAGTAGCGAATGACATTATGGCAGGTGTAAAACCAACACTTCCCCTCCTCGCATGGCTGTTAAAAGATCATCGTGAAAGGCTTCCAAGAAAATACATTTAGAGAATTAACTTCCTCTTGTGTGGCATGGTGAAAGTCTGAAGTTTAAACTTCACCAAATAAAACTCTAGCCAATTGCAACTTCAGCAAATAAAACTCCAGCCAATTGAACCTTCAGCAAATAAAACTCCAGCCAATTGTAGCAGCAGCATTAAAACTTCCAAGTAATGTAATAGCACCTGCTTGATATGTGAAATGGCATTTTAAAAAAAAGAAACCTCAGGCAAAATGAAATAGCAGCTCCTGGAGTGTGGATGGAAAGAGGCAGCGTGAAGTTTTAAAACAAATGCATTTGGCAAGTGTAAAACCCCCTCCTTCAGCATGGATATTAATAACTTCAAGATTTGCAATTGGTAAGTTTAGTGCCAATGTTCCCAGCCATGGTAATTGGTAAAACAAACAGATTTTTTTAAAAAATCTTTAATGCAATTGCAATTGGCTTAAAGCCAATGTTCCTAGCCATGGTAATTGGTAAAACAAACAGATTTTTTTAAAAATCTTCAATGCAATTACAACTGACTTAAAGCCAATGTCCCCTCTGTCGTGGGAGACAACAATAAAAAGTTTTTAAAACAAAACAAATGTAATGTGCAGTTATCTTCTAGATCTGCAACATGGAAATAAAAGAGGCATTTAAAAATCTTCCAAGCAATGCAATTTGGTAGCCAAGTCAACTTCCTCCCTGCTATGCGTATGGTGTGGCAATTGGCTGGGAAACCATGAAAAATTTCAGCAAGGCAAGTTGGCAGTCCCCTCCCTGCCGTGAGCTTCTATGAGGTGGGTAAGCTAGAGAAGGAAGTTTAATGGGTAGTAAAAACTCCCAAATTAATGAAATTAGCAGGTCCATTCTCCTTCTGCGTGGCACATAAAGTGAAGGAGCATCATTAAACTCCAAACAAATACATGCAATGGGAAGGCGATGGGTATTGGAGCAGACTTTGAAAAAAATTCAAAGCAGTGCAATCAGTATGTGTATCTCCATGTCGAATCCTCTCTATGTGGACTGAAATGGTGAATAGATTTTAAAAACTATAGCAAATTCATTTGGCAAGTGTAAAGTTTAGTATCCATCGACCCCTGCCAACATCCTTCCATGGAGTGAGAGTTTCAAAAGTTTTGAACAATGTAAACTCTTCAGACAAATGCATTTGGCAGCCATTTAAACTCTTTCAAAAGTGCAGTCCCAGGCGAAAAGCTTTATCCCACATTGGCTGGGGAATGGATCATTTTGGTATTTATAAGCAAGACTCCACACTACCATAATGTGAATGCCTCAAAGGCTTTTGACGAATGGTGCCGGTTGGGCACCCAAGTGGACCCCATGCACTTGGGCATGCTTCTCGAGGTGACCAAGGAGGTTGACAAGTGGCAACCAGGTGGAACCCACACATGCACGGATCTCGAGGCAGGTGAGTTTTGCAGAGAAAAGGCAAATGAGCAGGTTCAAGGTGATCCAACGGCATGTGTGACTTCCTTACCCAAAGATGCTTGCGCGTTAACCTCTGTGAAATGGCGAAAAATAGGTGGCGGGTCCAGGTGGAAAGACAGCTTGCAGGTGTCGGTGAGGTGGCAATGACATGTCGCTGAGGTGGCGATGATGTGGCCGATAAATAAGCAGACAGGTGGCGCACACGAGGCATTGAGGTGGCGGATGGATGATGTGTCATCCGAGGTGGTGCCAAGTGGATCCTATCAGTGAATCAGAAGATGCCACGTGGCAGGGCGTCAGGAGCCAAAAATTAGTTAAAATTAAAATTAAGTATATAGTTTCAACTATTGAGAAAATCCAAAAATTTAAATGATGTGCACATGTTGAGGATTAATTCTCTCAGAGGCTTATTTTTGGACAAAATATCAAGTATCATATATCACCGGAAAGCTCTCAGGATAAGGAATCCAATAATACAATTAATTTTAAATTTTTTTGGGGGATATTTTGGGAGCAATTTCCACGAGAAAGAAGAAGGAATTGAAATTCAGTTGGAAAAGAGACACTTGGCAATTTCGGTTGCAGACCTAATCTTTTTCCCTCTCCTTTTTATTCTCATTTTCTTCTCATTGTAAGGGTTCTAGAAATTTGGAGAAAGGCTCCAGATTTTCATGGTTCCCAATTCTAGGTTTGTTTCAAATTTGCAGTAAAATGACTTCTTTCAAGTAATAGAGTTTCTTCTTGCTGTAAATGTTTTTTGTTGCAGTCACATATATGAAGGCATATACAATTTATTTAATTTTCTCCAGGCATTCTTTATTTTCAATAAATCTAGTCTTCAAGGGAGTTTGGGTTTATCCTCCCAAATGACAGTGTAATTCTTGTTCCTAGGCATCCTTTACAAAAGGGATTTAAATTCTATGAGTAGAAATTATGAATTTGAATTATTGTTTGGATATGTATGATCCTCTGTCTGAGCTTAGAATGCATTTTTGTAAGGCATTAATGGAGGGATATCTTTCTTCAAATAAATTGGATTTGCAATAGAGGTTTTCATTTATAGATTGATATATGACTTTGTTGCCCTTGGATAAGGCACTGATCTTCCAGATTGGGGAGATTCTCAGAGATTTTAAATCAATATCCTCATTTAATTTTATGTTTGTAATGTTAGTTTGTTCTATCCATCTCATGATTCAAACATTATTGAGTTGCAAGTGTGGATCTAACCCATCTGCAGTAACCTCTTAGTTTTTGAACCTTATGAGATCCATCTACTTTTATTGATGCAGTCTTGTATGTAATAGGTCTAATTAAATGCATCAAAAGTATACCCACCTAGGTTTTCCAGAGCCTGAAGAGTAGAAGGATTTAGATCCTTGTCATGTTGTCCAAGCCCTGAGGTTCTTCATAGATTGAATTGAATACTTCATAGATCAATTGCAGGTGTACTTGGGTTAATCATTTTTTATGAACAACAAAAATGGCGACTTTGCTAGGGAGAATGATGTAAAAAAAATTTATGTCAAGTGAAACCCAGAGTTGTGCCTATCCAATTTGAGGAAAGAGTCTTAGAAGTTTACAAATCTGAAAGTTTTTTTTCAGATTTGAAAGTGTGTATTCTAGAAAATTTTGTTGCTATGAAATTTGAAAAATATTATGTGACTCTGCTGTGTGTGTGCTGAGACCCAGACATCTGAAAGTTTTTTAGAGTGAAGATCAGTGGTTAAATTTTTTCCTCTTCAAGGAGGGAGCGACTCTGTAAGAACGAACCTGAGATTTGGAGGAGTTCTTCAAATTTCCAGTCAGAAGTGAAGTGAACAGTAGCAGCAAATTTACTCCAGGTATTCCTAATTGTTGAGGTAGTTATTTGTTCCTTATTAGGTGAAAAAGTCACCATAAAAAGGAAAATAAATTCATACTTCACATATTTCCTATTTTGAAAAGTTTCAGTTAAAGCATGGGTGAAGTATTTTGAATAATAGAGAAGATAAACTCTAGTTACAAATAAATTTTATTGGTTGAAAATAGTGAATGTATTAAGGCAAGATTGTAGCTAGTAATGGATTGTTGTAGAAATTTCTCTATTAAAGGTTATGTGCCATTTTGTTTTGATGGCATACCTGGTTACCCGAATCAGATTCCAAGTGACATTAGAAAGCATTTATCATTGTTTAATGGGGACTAGTTACAATCAACAAGAATGCATGTGCAAAACTTTGTTGATTTAATGAATGACTATGAAATTTGTCATGAGGATGTTTGCATGAAGTTGTTTGTGCAGAGCTTGAAAGGGGATGCCAAGATTTGGTTCTCATTTTTGTAGGAAGCTTCTATTCCCTCATGGGAAGAATTAGTTGCATCTTTTCTTGAGCAATTTGCTGATAGAATAAACTTTAATGATGCACTAAGGAAATTGATGGAGATGAGAATTGAGGAAGGTGAGTTAGTTTCGGCCTTCAATGTCAGATTCTCCAAAGCATTGGCTGAGATCCCACAAGGGTATAAACTAAATGATGAAGTGTCTTTAGTGATTTATTTGGATGCCTTTGGAAGTAAGATGAGTTACAGGTTGAGGGGTAAAGAGCCAAAGACATTACATCAGGCATTTGTGATAGCCATGGACATAGAGAAAAATTTAAAATATGGCATTCCTAAAAGACTTGTATCTGCTGGTGTCTGTTGTTATAATGTTTGTAATGTTGCAACTAAGTATGCAGTGAGAAGTGATGTTCAGAGTTTTGGTGTTCACACTTGTGTTGGCAACTACGATAATTTAATTCACTTTAAAAATCAGAGTTGTTTGGTGCAAACAATGGTTGATCCTCACTTAGATATTGATAATGTCAATTGTGTTGAGGATGAAGTAAAAGTATTTTCAGATTTCACTTCTTATAATCATGTTGATGATCTTTCTAATTTGAAAGTTATGCATAAAGTTAATTCAAAAAATCTCAATGGTACACATGATTGCAATGAAAATATAGCACACATTGATGAACAAATTTTTAAAGAATGTCATATGGAACAACAAAGTGCAATGCAATTCCAAAAGATTGCAGAACTTAGAAAAGCTCTTAAAGTTGTGGATAAGAAAGTTCAAATGTTGGAGAGCCTTAGAGTTATTGATGAAGACCTTCTGCAATATGGTGAAGGGGATTCCTCAGAAAAGGAGTATGAACTGAATGCTTATACAATTGATGAACAACATGCTAATCTAACAGATGGTTTTATGACAGAAAATTTAAGTGAACATGTTGGATATTCATCAGATGAAGTAAAGGGTAGTGATATTCATCTTCATTCTTTGATTGATGATGACTATTCTATTGGTAAAAAAGATCAATTGTGGCAAGATAAGTATGACTATTTTGATTCTCAGAATGATGATCATAGGATGAAATTTTGTGGTTATGAAGCATGGAACACTGAGGATAGTTCCAGCCAAGTTTCAATTTCTTCTTTGTCTGATGAAGATGATTATGATGATCGAATGGATGGTATCTTTAGCAAATTTTCTAATGTTTTATTTGATGTCAATATAGATACAAACCAACCTCTTCATTGTCATAATGTTCATAAGGGGATTCTTCATTTGGTTTCTAACCCTTTGTATGAAGAAGTAATTGATCAGCCATATGTTGTAAATGATGAACCAGTCCATGATGCTGATACCATTCCATGCAACAGTGACATGTGTCAAGATGGAGATTTTTGTAATGGGTTGCTTGCTAGTGTGTTTGAACCCCATCTTGAAGTTTTTCATTTGAAGATGAGTGAATGTGCAAATCTTACTTTAGATTATATGCTTGAGCCAGAGGTATGTTCATTTTTTCAAGAGTGGGATGTTAAAGATGTTGATTTATTGCACTTAGTAGATGATGAAAAGAATGGATACGTTTTAGTGGTTGATCATGAAAGTAAGGTTCAAAATTATGTTCATGATGGGTATGCATATAGTGCTGATTGGAAAAGCATGCAGAAAGATGTGTGTCGTAATAGAAGCATTTTTTTGATGATTAGTGTTTGCTTCAGATTGTTTACATTATTAAGTGATGAGAATTAGATTTTTGATAAGGGAAAGAGTTGGTTTAGACTTTAGTGGATGGGAGCCATTTTATAAGTATGTTTGTATATCTTGTACAGTTGCTTTGCTTCAGTTGTGTGGTTTTCAATAAGGTGCCCTGATGTTTGGGTTGAATAAGGAAGCCCTATTTTGTAGAAGAAGAGAAGAGATAAGATCCGTTTTTGGGTGGTCTACTTAACCATTGATTCTAGATTCTTGTGTTGATCTTGCGATCAACCATCCCCAGTCAGAGCCACTATTGGGACTCATTATATTTGATAAAATTTGAGAGGCCCATTTCAAAAAAGTTCTCTGCATTTCCAAATGATCATAAAATGAGTCAGCTTGAATGGCCTAGTTAGAGAGAGGGTAAAATGGAGCCAGTTGATTTTTAAAGGGTAAGGCTTGGGAAGCATGTCCTACACCTTTCTTTCAGCTAATGAAGTGTGTTGCAACTTTTAGTTTTTAGTTTGGATCAGTTTATTAGGTACCCATTTCCAGGGGTGAGCTGAAAGTGCATTTTAGGCACATATGCAGATTTTATTGAGTAGCCTACTTTGAGCTCCTATATCTTTTGCCCTATTGATTTTCATGATGAAATTCAAAATGGATTGGATTCTATGCATAAAATTTTTCCTCCGTGCAAAATTTCAAGTCTTGATGAATCCATTTGCTCAGCTTACAAAGCTTGAACTGTTTGCAGTTTGTATGTTTTGGCAAGTCCCTGTTTCAGGACCTAGTTGGAGCCCTGTTTTGCACAAGTGTAAAAGTTGTCTCAGTGAATTTCATATCAAAATGTTTGTTCCAAGTTATTTTTGGTATAAATGAGAAGCTATTTTTCCACTTTCAAGCTCCTGGCAATCCATTTGATCAGTTTTCAAAAGGGTTTCTTAGGCCATTTGTTTCAGTGATCTGTACTTTCATTATTGTATCAGTTAAAGTAGCCATTTTCATGAGCGCACCATTTGCATCCAGTCAGTCTTTTGGTCAAAATGAGTATTTTAAGATTTGATATGTACTTCAAGGTACCTATGTCTCAGATTTGAGGGTCTACAGAGATCGTTTAATATTTTTGAGAAAGGCATCATGAGTTGCCTGAGCATTGACTTCATCAGGTCCGCAACGTCGACAAAGCTGGTTGGTCATTTTTGACAATTAATATCTCTTCACTCGGGATTCATCTTTAAAAAATGTTTGATAGAGTTTATGCTTGTATATCTGAGTACACACCTATCAGATGGCGTGGTCCAGAAAGGTGTTTTGACTGGTTTGAAAATTACACCTTCGCGATTAAATGCGAAAAACGTGGCGCAGGCGTTTGAAAGTTGCAAAACTCAATTTGATCATCCAAAAATGGTGCTGATTGATTCCAAAGGTAAGTTTAAGGTTCCTGAGGTATTTCAGAGGTCAGTTGCATGAAAACGAAAATTGTTTTAGCCGGACCCACTTTGGGGCCCGACCTAGATAAATGCCTGTGCATTAATTTTGTGGCAGAATGTTCTAATTTCACAGTCTTTCAACCCCTAGAGATAATCAAGAAAGTGATTGATGCTATGGCTTACTCAAAGTTGAATGTTCTACATTGGCATATTAGAGATTCCAATCTTTTATAAACTTATGCAATGGAAGGCAATGGTTTTGGAGTAGATGTTTGAAACATTGAAACAAGTAGCAAATGGCATTATGGTAGGTGTAAAACCAGCACTTCCCCTCCTCACATGGTTAAAAGATCATCGTGAAAAGCTTCCAAGAAAATACATTTAGAGAATTAACTTCCTCTTGTGTGGCATGGTGAAAGTTTGAAGTTTAAACTTAAGCAAATAAAACTCCAGCCAATTGCAGCAACAACATTAAAACTTCCAAGTAATGTAATAGCACCTGCGTGATATGTGAAAGGGCATTTAAAAAAAAGAAACTCCAGGAAAAATGAAATAGTAGCTCCTGGAGTGTGGATGGAAAGAGGCAACATGAAGTTTTAAAACAAATGCATTTGGCAAGTGTAAAACCCCCTCCTTCAACATGGATATTAATAACTTCAAGATTTGCAATTGGTAAGTTTAGTGCCAATGTTCACAACCATGGTAATTGGTAAAACAAATAGATTTTTTTTTAAATCTTTAATGAAATTGCAACTGGCTTAAAGCCAATGTCCCCTCTGTCATGGGAGTCAACAATGAAAAGTTTTTAAAACAAAACAAATGTAATGTGCAGTTATCTTCAAGATCTACAACGTGGAAATAAAAGAGGCATTTAAAAATCTTCCAAGCAATGCAATTTGGCAGCCAAGTCAACTTCGTCCCTGCTGTGCATATGGTGTGGCAATTGGCTGGGAAACCATGAAAAATTCCAGCAATGCAAGTTGGCAGTCCCCTCCCTGCCGTGAGCTTCTAAAAGATGGGTGAGCTAGAGAAGGAAGTTTAATGGGCAGTAAAACTCCCAAATTAATGCAATTAGCAGGTCCATTCTCCTTCTGCATGGCACATAAAGTTAAGGAGCATCATTAAACTCTAAACAAATACATGCAATGGGAAGGCGATGGGTATTGGTGCAGACTTTGAAAAAATTCAAAGCAATGCAATCAATATGTGTATCTCCATGCTGAATCCTCTCTACGTGGACTGAAATGGTGAATAGATTTTAAAAACTATAGCAAATTCATTTGGCAGGTGTAAAGTTTGGTATCCATCGACCCCTGCCAACATCCTTCCCTAGTGTGAGAGTTTCAGAAGTTTCAAACAATGTAAACTCTTCAGACAAATGCATTTGGCAGCCATTAAAACTCTTTCAAAAGTGCAGTCCCAGGTGAAAAGATTTATCCCACATTGGTTGGGGAATGGATCATTTTGGTATTTATAAGCAAGAATCCACACTACCATAATGTGAAAGCCTCAAAGGCTTTTGATGAATGGTGTCGGTTGGGTGCCCAAGTGGACCCCACACATGCACAGATCTCGAGGTAGGCGAGTTTTGCAGAGAAAAAGAAGATTAACCAACGAGATCCAATGACTGTCATGACTTTGCGAAGGGAAGATGCTTGCGCATTAAGCTCTGCGAAATGGCAAAATACTCAAGTGGATCGCGAAGAGTTAACGAGTGAGTAGGTTGAAGGTGATGCAACAGCTTGCGTGACTTTGTGACTCGAAGATGCTCGTGCATTAACCTCTGCTAAATGGCGAAAGATAGGTGGTGGGTCCGGTTGAAAAGACAACTTGTAGGTGTCAGTGAGGTGGTGATGACATGTCGTTGAGGTGGCGATGATGTGGCCGACAAATAAGCAGACAGGTGGCGTACAAGACGCAGTGAGGTGGCGGATGGATGAGGTGTCATCCGAGGTGGTGCCAAGTGGATCCTATCAGCGAATTAGAAGATGCCACACGGCAAGGCGTCAGGAGCCAAAAATTAGTTAAAATTAAAATTAAGAATATAGTTTCAATTATTGAGAAAATCCAAAAATTTAAATGATGTGCACATGTTGAGGATTAATTCTCTCAAAGGCTTATTTTTGGCAAAAATACCAAGTATCATATATCACCGGAAAGCTCTCGGGAGAAGGAATCCAATAATGTAGTTAATTTTAAATTTTTTTTGGATATTTTGGGAGCAGGTTCCATGGGAAAGAAGAAGGAATTGAAATTCAATTGGAATAGAGACACTTGGCAATTTCGGTTGCAGACCTAATCTTTTTCCCTCTCCTTCTTATTCTCATTTTCTTCTCATTGTAAGGGTTCCAGAAATTTGGAGAAAGGCTCTAGATTTTCATGGTTTCGAATTCTGGGTTTGTTTCAAATTTGCAGTAAAATGACTTCTTTCAAGTAATAGAGTTTCTTCTTGCTATAAATGTTTTCTGTTGCAGTCACATATATGTAGGGAATATACAATTTATTGGATTGTCTCTAGGCATTCTTCATTTTCAATAAATCCAATCTTCAAGGGAGTTTGGGTTTATCCTCCTAAATGAGAGTGTAATTATTGTTCCTAGGCATCCTTTACATAAGGGATTTAAATTCTATGAGCAGAAATTATGAATCTGAATTATTGTTTGGATATGTATGATCCTTTGTTTGAGCTTAGAATGCATTTTTGTAAGGCATTAATGCAGGGATATCTTTCTTCAAATAAATTGGATTTGCAATAGAGGTGTTCATTTGCAGATTGATGTATGACTTTGTTGCCCTTGGATAAGGCACTGATCTTGCAGATTGGGGAGATTCTCAGAGATTTTAAATCAATATCCTCATTTAATTTTATGTTTGTAATGTTAGTTTGTTCTATCCATCTCATGATTCAAACATTATTGAGTTGCAAGTGTGGATCTAGCCCATCTGTAGTAACCTCTTAGTTTTTGAACCTTATGAGATCCATCTACTTTTATTGATGTAGTCTTGTGTGTAATAGGTCTGATTAAATGCATCAAAGGTATACCCACCTAGGTTTTGCAGAGCCTAAAGAGTAGAAGGATTTAGATCCTTGTCATGTTGTCCAAGCCCTGAGGTTCTTCATAGATTAAATTGGCTACTTCATAGATCAATTGCAGGTGTACTTGGGTTAATCATTTTTTATGAACAACAAGACATAAAGGGGTTATAGGGACAAGTTTGGAACTTGTGGATGTGTTAATTGCAGCCTTGTTATGGCAATTATGTTCTCTATTGCATAATTCTCCTCAAGGACATAGTCCACCTTCACCCCATTTGAAAAGTCACATATGTGACATTGTGTAATCCTTGGGTTGGGAGTGTTTTTGTTGTTATGAGTTTTTGCATGTGTGTGTTTGTATGTGTGTTTCTCGTCTAGCCTTGATTCTCCTAGCTTGGGGGTGGCTTCTAGTAAGCCTAGGTTGGGAGGTGAGCCTCCCTGGTCACAACCTTAAGCTTTTTATTGCAGGTTTTGCTTGGGAAAAAGTTGGAGAAAAAGCTTTGGAATGATCCTATGTATTATTATATTTTAGTTTTAAAAAAAGAGTTTATTATTGTATTTTAGTTGCAAAGAAAAAGAAAGAAAAATAATTTCTTATTGTATGTAAGTTGCAGAAAATAAAATGTATTTATTAGACTATGTTTTATCATGAAACAAGAAACAAAGATGTATTTCATTTAAGTATGTTCTTGCAAAGGAAGGGATAAAATTTGAATTGTTTCCTTATTTGAGTTATTCATTATTGATTTTGCACCTAGAGCTAAATTAAAAATGAAATTTATTTATGTCTTATTAGCCATTAGAAAAGAAATGAAATAAGTAACATGTGATGCAGTTATAGGAAAAGATTAAGTATGAAAATTATACTTGTACTTTTTAATCTTACATTGCATCTTGTTGTTTTTATTTAATGATTCTAGAAAGATATACATTTGTAGCTGTAAATAAATTAATTCCTACTAGTTTTTCTATTCTGTAAATGCATATTAAGTAGGAAAATAACCAAACCTAGATAATGATAATACATTAGATATTGCAGTTTGTTGTATTAAATATTTTTTTGAAAATGATAGTTACAGTTGTAAATAGAAATAATTTGTCACATTTTTCATTCTGTAAAAGCATGTTTAGTAGAAAATAATATTAACCTAGTTATTGAATATGTTGAATCATAGGAAAAACTATAGGTTAATGAAGGGCATAAAAAGAAATAAATTACTCTGTTTATTAAAATAACCTACTTTAAATAATGTAAATACAATTTTAAACCTATATATATATATATACCAGGGATAATGCCTGCAATTTTATCTTTTAAAACTAAGTTGTTGTTAAAAAAAAAAATATAAAATTGACATGTATGCTGTTGTAAATAAATAAAATAAACATGCTCATGTACAGGTATATATATATATAGATTTATATAGATTTACTTATTTACATTTTATTCTAGAAATGAAAATACTTGTCATTTTAAGTTTCTGGTATTCACTAGAATCATGCATGTCAACCATAATATATATATATATATATATATATTAAAAAAAAGAATTTTAAATAAAATAAATAAATAAATAAAACTCTAACCTCTGAAGCCCTAGCAAGCTCGCAGTTGGGCGGCTCAGGCCACCTCTGTGGGTCGAAACCCACAGGGGCACCCACAGAGCCACTACAGGCCACAACCCGCAGGGCGGCGCCGCGACGTCACTACGGGTGGCGACCCCCAGTGGTGGCCTCGGCTGCCACTACGGGTGGCCACTGTAGCCACCGTCGCCACCTCCATTAACTCTACAACTCTCCCTTGCATTACGCCCTCCCCTTTGGCCATGGCCTTCAGCCTTTGTGGGATGCCCTCGCTCGGCTGCCACCTACACACACACAAAAAAAAATAAAAAAAAATAGAAAATATGTTATGTTAAAATAATAAAACCCTAACCCATTTTCGGGTTAGGGTTAGCATTTAAAACAAAAGGAGAGAAAATTTTAATATGCAACCCTAACCCTATTTCGAGTTAGGGTTTGTTTAATAATAAGGAAATTAAAAAAAGGAGGTTAGGGTTAGCATTTAGAAAATATAAAAGAAATAGGTTAAGTATAGGAATAGATCAATCCTAGTTAGGGTATATAATTAAATATTATTAAAATGAGAGGAGGGGGAATTCTTTTTAAAATTTGAAAAAGAATTTCCCCCCATTTAGCGATAGTCAATATGTGGGATTTATTAACTCCTAATATTGACTAGGGTGAAATTAATTTTAATATAGTCTTTATTATCAAGGTTCAATTAAAATTGGGGATTAATTTTTATATAGCTATATTAATCGCATAATTGATTTAATTTTATTAACAAGGGTTATTAATGAGAATATTACATAGTTATTTTTCATATTTAATTAAATATGGATGTTAGGTTAAATTTATTTTGGGGAATTTTATTAAAGAAATTTTTTAATTGTTTTATGTAAAATTCTAGCCTATGAGGTCATTATTGGCCGATTATTTAATAGCTGAAATTTAAATGTCTTAGGGGATTTAAAATCGACTTTAATATAAAATATATTTATTTGGCGAATATCATAATTGAATTAGTTAACTTTATTAGTTATTTTTAAAAGTGAAATTGTGTACATTCAATTAATTAATTTTAATATGAGATAACATTATCATTATTTTTATTTAGCCTTGAGTATTTTAAATTCTATTGAGATAATTAATATCTCTCAATTTTAATTAGAGGAAATTAATTAGTTTAATTAGATTAATTAATTGAGTTGAGATGACCCCCTTTTAAAGAATAATTAGTCGTTTCTAATTATTGTCACCATATTGATTTAGTTAATTAAATCAACTTTAGTAAACAATTCTATTTAACCCAGAGTTGTTTTTGGATTTACGATGGTCCTGGTGAACGGAAGGATGTCTCTCTGCAGCGTTCTGGTGCGAGCTAGGGCCTGCGTGCCCTAGCTCTCCTGGTTGTTCGTTCTCTGTGCTCGGTGGGCAGTTTTCTGGCGCGATCTCAAAAGGGGGTGGGTCTGCTTTTTTCAGGGGTGCGTAGGTCATTTGGGTAGGCGACCATTGCCTGGCTTGTGGGCAGGTTTTGTTCCTGCGTCTTCTGGCTGCGCGTGGTGGTTCTCACTGCGGGAGGAGTGTTGTGTCCTGAGCCTGAGGGTCTTTGGCCTTGGCTCTTTCTTTCTTGGTGTGGCTGTGCTCTCGGTCTATGGAGAATCGGGATGGTTTTATGGCTCAGGTTTCATCCGGAGATTTGGAGATGGTTGAGCCGTCTTCGTCAATGCATGCCAATGTAAAGGAGCAGTTGGGTAAACCACAATCTGGGGATGGAATACCCTCTTCAACAGGGGTGTTTCGTTTGAAGAAAGTAAATGGATGTCTTGAGAGATCCGAGGATCATCCAATTCTGATTATTCAACCTGAGCAAGTTTCGGAGAATGTTGATTATTGGTGTAATCATGCCCTTATTTGCAAATTTTTGGGCCTTCGTCTTTCTCTGCCTATGTTGGAATCTTGGGCCCGTCGGGTTTGGAACCTTGAAGGGGATATGGAGATTATTTTGGCTGCTAATAATTACTTTCTGGTTATCTTTTCAAATCTTATGGATAGGAATAGGGCTTTTGAAGGGGGCCCATATTTCTTTAACCAAGTTGGGCTCTTCATCAAGCCTTGGCACATGGGCTTCAACTCTGCCGAAGAGATCCCCTCCCGGGTTCCTGTGTGGATTCGGCTGCCGAGGCTTCCTCTGGAGTTCTGGAGGGAAGATATTCTTCACTCAATATCTCTGCTTCTTGGCAAACCTGTGGGATCGGCTTCACAAACCCAAGATCGTAAGATAATTTCTTTTGCTCGCATTTGTGTAGAAGTAGATTTAAATAATCCATTACCAGATTCTATGGAAATTCGCATGGGATCTTCTTCTTGGATCCAACAGCTGGATTACGAGACCCTACCCTTTAGATGCAGAATTTGTCATGAATACGGTCATTTGCACCGCAAATGTCCCAGATTTAAATCCTCTCCCCGGGCTGCCCCTGAACCTCCTAGGGGGGACAAGGGAAAGGCCCCGATGTCTAATGAACCTATGGATAAGGAGGGTTTTATTCCGGTTAAGCCCCGTAATAAAGGCAAAGGAAAAAAGAGATCCTGGTTAGATAGACAGAATGAAGATACTTTTAACAAGTTTGAAGTTCTTGATAATTTGACACAAGAGGAAGGCATTCCAGTTGAGATCTCTTCTGGAGATAAGGGTCTGCATGAAGCTCAGGATGAGAATGAAAAGAAAGAGGATCAAATTTTATCTTCAGAGGTCCATCAAGTGGATCAGATGGTTGTGGCTTTGTCTTCTCAAGCTCAGGATTTCAAGGTTCTCCAGGGGTCTCAGACTCTGTTGGGCTCTGTTGTGGTGGTTCCTGATCCCCCTGCTCCTAAGGGAGCTTCAGAATCTGTAAAGGGTAACAAAGCTCCTTCTATTTTAGGCTTACAGCAGAAATCCTTTAAGAAGGGGCCTCTTGATAAACCGTCAAAGAGTGGAAGGAAGACTGATCAAGAGAAGGTTAAGATCATGGGTGATACTTTGGTTGAGTCAGGGTCAGTGAAACCCATTGATTCTCATTTCTCCCATCCCCATAAATGATTGTTTTATCATGGAATGTAAGGGGGTTGAATAGCATCCCTAGACAAAAGGCTGTTCGCAGATTAATTGAATCTCAATCTCCAGATGTGGTCTTCATCCAGGAAACCAAGCTTTCAGTTGACGGTTTGGCGAGCTGTGCTCCGCGTATCTGGCCCCAAGGCAATTGGCAGGGGGTGGGTGCTTTGAATAGTGCTAGGGGGGTGGCTTGTTTCTGGAACCCGAGGAGAGTTTCCCCCTTATGGTGGATGTCTAGTCGCTCTTCTATTTCTTTGGTTGCCTCTTATTTTGCAACTGGAGAAAGGTGTCTTTTATCCAATATCTATGCTCCTACTGATCTGGCAGGTAAGTCCAGTCTATGGGCTCACATTCAATTCATTCGGGCCTTGGATCCGTTCCTCCCATGGATTATGGTTGGTGATTTTAATGCTGTTACCTGCTTGGATGAAAAACGTGGTGGATTAGCCAGGCTAGACCCTTCTGCAAATTTGCTCAAGAATATGATTGGCTCCCTGAAACTCATTGATGTGAAGCCAGCCAATGGTGTATTTACATGGAATAATAGGAGATGTGGTGGTGAGGCTATCTCAAAGAGGCTTGATAGATTTCTTGTCTCCTGCTATTGGTTGAATAGTAGGTTGATCTCAAGTTCTGAAATTCTTGACTGGAGGGGCTCTGATCACTGGCCTATCAAGCTCTCTGTCACCGTTTATGGAATCACCAAAAATCCCTCTTTCAAATTTTAGTTGATGTGGTTAAGAGATCAATCCTTGCATGATCTTATGTTGAATTGGTGGCGGGAGGGGAGGCCTACCCATGGGACGGCCATGTTTATTTTCACTAAGAGGCTTCAACATGTGAAGTTCAGGCTTAAGAGATGGAATAAACAGTGTTTTGGGAACCTACAAGCTCAGAAGTTGGTTGCCCAGTCCAAGTTGGATTCCATCACCCGTCAGATTCGTGACCAGGGGTTGACCTCAGACCTTAGCATTGCGGAGTCCTTGGCTCTAAAGGGATTAGAAGAGTGGGAGCTTCGGGAGGAGATCTTCTAGAGGCAGAAATCTCGCATTGATTGGCTTCAGGAGGGAGATAGGAACACCGCTTTCTTCCATAATTCGGTTAAGGCTCGGAGGCAGGGGAACTCTATCTCCTCTCTAGTTTCTCAAGATGGGGCTCAGCTTTCCTCCAGCGCTGATATTTCGAGGGAAGCTGTCAATTATTTTTCTAACCTTTTTTCTAGGGAGGATATTGCTGCTAGGGCTGAGGAGGGGGCCATTTTGGATTGTATTCCCCAACTGGTCTCTGCTGAGATGAATGGGGTTCTCTTATGTCCTATCTTGTTACCTGAATTGGAGAAAGTGGTGTTTAATATGAAAAAAGGCAAGGCTCCTGGTCCAGATGGGTTTCCGATTGAGTTCTTCCAGGAGTTTTGGGAAATTATAAAGTTTGACCTCCTTGAGGTGATTCAGGAATCACATAGGAACAAGCAAATGCTCAAGTCCATGAATTCTACCTTCCTGGCTCTTATTCCCAAGATGGAAGGAGCTAATCAACTGGCGCAATTCAGGCCTATTGCGTTATGTAATGTGGTCTACAAGATCACCACCAAGTTGATTGTTGAGCGACTCAAACCACTCCTCGGTTCTCTGATCTCTGCTGAGCAGGGTGGTTTTGTTGAAGGGAGACAAATTTTGGATGGCATCGTGATAGCCATGGAAGCTATTCATTCTATGGCTAACTCTAAGGAGAAGGCTATGTTTATTAAACTTGACATGTCTAAAGCTTATGACCGGGTGAGTTGGGAATTCTTACAAAAAACTCTCCTTGCTTTTGGCTTTGCTGAGGAGTGGGTGAATTGGGTCCTTAGTTGTGTTACCTCTGCCTCTTTCTCGGTTCTTATTAATGGGGAGCCTTCAGATCTGTTTAGTGCTTCTCGGGGTCTCTGACAGGGGGATCCTTTATCTCCTTACTTATTCATTATCTTGGCAGAGGGTCTTGGAAGATTTATTAAATCTCAGGTGAGTCAAGGTCTTATTCGTGGTTGGAGCTGGAGAAACTCTCTTCCTTCCTACTCTCATCTTCAGTTTGTGGATGATACGGGGCTGATGGGCTTGGCTAGAATTAGTGAGGCTGTGAACTTCAAGAGAGCTCTTGACATCTATTTGAAGGCTTCAGGTCAGTGTATTAATGATGACAAGTCTTCCATTTATTTCTTTAATACTCCTTAGCATATTCAGAGCAGGATTGCTAGGATCTTAAGATTTCAGATTGGTTCTCTCCCCTTGATGTACCTTGGGATCCCTTTGGCTTTGGGAGCCCAGCGTAGAGATTACTGGCAGGGAATTTTGGATAAATTTCGGAGTAAGGTTAGTCATTGGACTCACAGGTGGCTATCTTCTGCTGGGAGAATGGTTCTTCTAAAGATTGTGGTGCAGTCTCTCCCCATCTATAGGTGTTGTGTGCAGGCTCCCCCGTCAGCCTTTGTGCGGGAATTCGATGCTCTGTCTCGACAATTTCTCTGGTCTGGCAACCTTCTTTCCTCGAAGTGGAGCTTAGTCAAGTGGGAGTCTGTTTGCAGGCCGAAGCATGCTGGGGGCCTTGGTCTTAGGTCTATGGCTCTTGCTATCACTGCCTTGGTGGCCAAGCTATACTGGAGGTGGTGCAACAATCAGGATCAGGATTGGGCTAAGATTCTGGCCCACAAGTATCTCCCTGGTGTTGATTGCCTTGATGTGCCTCATCTTCATTTGTTGGGCAAGGGTTCTTGTATTTGGGATACTCTTAAGAAGGGTGCTCAGCTGATTAAGGAGGGGCTCTTCTGGATCTATAATAGAGGCTCTGAGGCTCTTTTTTGGCAGGACTCTTGGGATGGCCACCCTCCCATTCTTTCTAGTTTTCCTCAGCTTCAACCTCTTTGCCATATTTTCTCTGATGCCGGTTGGATTAAGGTGGAGCATTTTAAAACTGTCAATCGTACTGGTCATGCGATGGTGGCTTGCTGGAAGGATCCTCAGGAGTGGCCCTTAGGTGGTTCTGATGAGGATCGTGATGTTCTTGCTAGAATTTTGAAGGACAGACTTTGCAGCTCTCTGAATGGGAGGGATGTTCTGGCTTGGAGTCCTAGTCCAAAAGGTAAATTCACTGTTGCTCAAGGCTACGCTAGGCTTGACAAGAACTTACATGGTCCGGCTGAGGTGCACTGGTGGAAGAAGGTTTGGGACAACTTCTCATGGCCCAAATGCAATTTTTTCTTATGGTTGCTTGCTCAGAGGAAGTGCCTCACTTGGGAAAATCTTCGCAAGCGAGGTTTTCAGGGTCCTTCTATTTGCCTTCTTTGTTCTTGCAATGAGGAGTGTACCTCTCACTTGTTCTTTCTTTGCCCTTACTCTAGAGAGTTGTGGCATAGATGGTGGGAGGCTTGGCAACATGGTTGTATTCATGCTACCTCCTTGATTGACTTTTGGGAAAGTTTGGGCAGACCTCCTACAAAGACTTCTTTCCTGCAGGTGGCCTGGTCTATTGGGCCTACTCTCATTCTCTGGAACCTTTGGCTGGAGAGGAATCGACGAGTTTTTTGTGGCTCCAATTTGGGAAGTTCTCAATTGTGGAAGAAGATTCTTAGCAGGCTCCAGGAGACTATTTCAGCTAAGTGTGATATGTCTGTTAATACTGATCCTGGTGATCTGGCTATTGTGCGAAATTTGAACTTGGGGGATAGCAGCAGGGAAAGCCTTGCTGGTAGAAGATCACGCCATGTCAGGCAACGGGTCAGTCGCGATGGAAGGTGGATGCCTCCCCCGGTGGGGGTCTTAAAAATTAACACTGATGGTTCTTCTCGTGGGAACCCTGGTCATGCTGGTGTTGGGGGTATTGGTAGAGGTAATGATGGTGGTGCTATTTTTGTCTTCTCTATTTACAAAGGGCAGCATTCTAATAATCTGATGGAGGCCCTTGCTATCAAGATAGCTGTTGAGCGTGGATACACTTTAGGTTGGCGGAGGATCATTTGTGAGTCTAATTCTCAGATTGTGGTGGATATGCTGAACAACCAGAAGCTGGAGGATGTTAGTTGGCAATTGGCTTTTGTGGTCAGGCAGATTCTGAGTCTTTGCAGTTTCTTGGATTCTGTCTCCTTTTGTCATATCCCTAGAGAGTGGAACAGAGTGGCCGATTGTCTGGCGAAGTGGGCCTCTGAGAATGTGGACGACTGGGATATTAGTGGAAGGGATGAGTTACCTTCTGATTACTTGGGGACTCTAGAGAGGTTATTAGTGGAGGACAGGTATATGTAGTGTTCGTGTTGGTTGTTTTGGTGGTTGTCTTGCTTTGGTGGGCCTTTGGCTTTGGCTTGTACTTTGAGATTGATTGAATAAAATTTTTACCCCTTCTTTTAAAAAAAAAAAAATTCTATTTAACCCAGAGTTAACCTTTAGTTAAGATAAAACTTATTTAATTACATTTTAATGTAGATTATTTAATGAATTTATGTTGTGATATATTGGTGATATATTGATGGTATTTCTCTCATTTCATGTATTCATGGATGTCCCAAAAGTATGTTGTGTTGGAATCCAAGAACACCGAGAGGGGGGGAGTGAATCAGTGTTCTACTAGTAAAGTTAGTTTTGAACTTATTTCTTATTAACTAGTTAACAGTAAATAAAATTAGAATAGATACACCAAATAACACAAAGAAAGGCAAAACCATAACACAAATATTTATACATGGAAAAACTTGCAAAGGGAAAAAACATGGTGGTGCTGATACCCACAATATCTATATACTTGATCGAGGTATACAAATATTACATAGAGGATCTGCACATGTAGAAAGGCCAACCGCCTAGAGCTCACTACTCAAACACAAAATATAGGAAGTCTCACTGACTTACAAAACATTTACAATTGATTACAAATGAAAGTGAACTTATGAATAGAATCCGACCATGCTCGATACATTCTGGTAAATACTCTGGTATCCTCCTCTATATTTTAGTTTTCTATACTCTATTCTTCTACCGGTTATGTTGTGCAAGTGAAACTGCACACTGTCACTTCCAATCACATTCCAAAATGCATATCAACACTCACTGAGATATTCACAACCAGAAGTTTTTATTCCATTGGATATATATATAATTTGTTGCTAAGGTGATCTTCTTAAATATCCTTCTATCTTAACCATGTCGGCTTCAACAAGAAGTATATACAAGTTGGCTGCCGGAACATAATGAAAATCAAACATGAATCCAATGACCATGTTGGCCACCATATGTTACCACCAAATTCCATGAAGGCATAATCAAGATCAAAATATTTCCTTAGCCGGGTCCTATCCATTACCGCGTTCTATATACACATTACTAGGATCAGGACACGTTACCGGGATGAAGTGAATGTCGGTGTTGGTGTAAAGAAATGTGAATGCTATGATGGTGGGAAAATTATGAGTGATAGATCAAGAGGAAAACTAATCCTTTCCCTCAAAGAGAGATGAGAGTTTCACTATTGATTATCCTTCAAGAACTTTTCACCATTACATTAGGGAGATAAGGGGTAATTCGCTAGATCCAATCTCCACACAAAGATAATAGATTGAATTTTGAATGAATTAAGGATGTTTATGATGATCCCCTTATTCCCTTTGTTTGATTTGAAATGAGAATTGATTGAATTATGTAGTGCAAAAGTGACAAAGAATTGATTATAACTTGAGATATGAATATGGGATAAAGTTGTGCACCTGGATTTGGTAGTAAATGTCGAGAGGAAGTCTCCCTACAAATTTGATGAAAAGTTGTTCGGACCGTGGCAGTAATGTACACGGTCCTCCAGAAAATCTGCAAAATAAAAAGGGTTTTTCTGCCTCTGCAAATGAAGCCTAAATCTGAAAGTATAGTTGCGCACCTGCAACCTACAAATAGAAAAGAGAGGGAAATGTGTTGGGATTGGGGGTTTGCCTTTAGGTCAAATCCCCATTTTGGAATTAACCAAGTAATGAAAGAAAGTACTTGCAAGTAGATGTAAATGGAAGACTGAATTGTAAATTACCTCAAGGGAGGTTGTAGTAGCAATGTTGATAGAAATGCTTGTGTGGAATTGAATGTTGAAATTAATCTCCTCTTCAATGGTTGAATCCTTGACTTGAATGCAACACCTAGCCTTGAAGGGAGACTTGAGAATGCTCAATGATGGAAAAGAATCTTGAATTCTCTTGAATTCTCTTGAATGCTTGATTTCTTGTGAATTTTCCACTCATCCAACTTATTGAACTTGTTGAACTTATACAAATGAGAGGATGAATGCCCCTTAAATACATGTTTGAAGGATTTGAATTTCATCATGGGCCGACATCGAGGAGATTTCCTGCTTACTGCACAACCCACAATTCTTGCACTAGAAAGATCCTACCCCAAAATAGGGCGGGGACAGGAGCACCATGCCCCTGTCCAAGGGGGGAAAGGGGCACCATGCTCCTATCCTACCCCTTTCTCTAGGGCAGAGTGTGGACAGAGTGATGTGGAGGCCAATGAAGAAGTAATTTTCACAAGTCGAGCACTCTCCGATCTTCGATCAGGCTAGAGGATTCAAGTTTGCATGCGTGAGGACCCTAATGTAGTCGTAAATTGATAGGGTCACAATTTCATGACACTGCATTTAGCCCCCACTTTAGTGGGAGTATGAGCGTATGTCGATACTACCAGTAAAGTACAAGGAAACAAGATTGAAATACTTTCACCACATCAAGGAGGCAAGATACACCAAGCCCCCAATGGACTTAGGATCTTATGACTTCGATTGACAAAGTAAAAGGGAAGATCGAGAAGGGGAGAACCATGACTTCAAGTAGCAAAGTTCCCTTCACTATGAGTCATGAAATCAAGGATACAAAAGATTACAAAGAAAAGAAAAGTTCACTAAGTAATTCTAAGTATCACAAGAAGGAAAGTATGAGCCTAGTGTATACCCCACGTTAAAGCGATCACACGCACCTTATCGAGAGTGATTTATTTAAGGTAGGATACACCCAAGAGAGATAAAAGAAAGGGAGCACATTATTGCAAGGATTTATCCCCCAATCGAGGTATAAACCCAAGGATAATGAACAGAAAACATGAGGTAGTATCACTTTCCTCAAGGTCACTATGATGTATGTGCATATAAGAATCTTCAATCCCCAAAGAAAGACACTACCTTGGAAGAAAGGGAAGAGATGATGTCTTTTGAGTCAACATGAAAGAGACCACTTGAGAAGATCTCAATACTTTGCATCATCCCCAAGTAGACATTAAGGGAACAATAGAAGAACATGGATACATATAGAAGAATGGTCACAAGAGAGAAAGAAAGAGAGAGAGAAAGATTTGCAGTGCTAGTATTGCTAATCTAGCATGACATACATCTCCCGATCCTATTGATCACTATTTTGGGATGCTGAGCAACATTCCATAGGAGCAATATCGAGCACAACAGATGGAGCTATCACAAGATCCAAACAAGGACTATGCTCATGTGGTAAGTCACTTTGTTCGATTATAGGAGCTAGGATTAGGGTTTGTGAAAACTCATCCGATAAATGTTTGTGAACATCAATATATTCATGCTCATTATAAAAAGCATTAGGAGTTTTATTGCCATTATGAATAACATTTTCACCCCTTTCTTCATCAAAGTTTAAAGCAAGAGGAGCAAGAACATGAATAGGAGTAAAACCATCATATGATTTATGCAACTTATGATTTGGAGATGTTGGTTGAACATCTTTCTTAGAAGAAAAGGGACTCATGTCAACTATTGGAGTTTGAGGAGAGTGAGTATTTTGAGAGATAACTTCATGAGCTCAAACATGACATCTTCATTGGTGTTCTCTCACACAATGATTCCGTCGAGTGCAAGTGGAAGGCTAAGAAGGAGGATGAACATCTGAAAAAGGAGGAATGACTTTCTCCTTTATAGTGGAAGGTTTAGGTTGAGGTCTTTTCGGTTGAACGATAGGAAAAGGAGGCCTCTTCTCTCAATAAGAGGAAGGAGGTGGAACTGTGCCATAGAAAGGAGGAATATTAGGTGTAGGGAGGAGACCAAGTACATTATGAGGAGGAGGTATAGGTTTAACCTTAGGAAGAATATTGTGTTTCTCCTTAAGAGAAGGTAAAGTCACATCCATAGGACTAGGTGGACAATTTTCCTTAGGAGGGAGATTAGTTATATCCGAGAGGGGAAGAACCTCATCTTAAAGAATACTAGGAATGTCAAGTGTTGGTGATCTAGGTTGACTTAAGGATAAGATCATATCATTCTTCAATTTTTATAGGATTGAAAAAGAGCATTTCTCCTTGATGGAAGAGATTGAAATTGTTTAGGCCAAAAGAGATCAATAGGAATGTCGGGGCTTCTTTCAGATGGAAGAAATAAGATATGGTTCATGGTGATGATTTCTCAATTATGAGGAAATTTAAGATACTTGTGGATTGGAGAAGCAATATCCTTCATGGAAGATAGCCATGGATAGTCCAACTTCACACAAAATTGCTCAGAAGAAGGTATGATAACAAAGTCAACATCCATGGATTTAGTATGGACTTCTACAGGAAGGGTGATAGAACCAATGGTAGGACAAGAGAAGCCATCAAATAATTTCACAACTACATTAGAAGCATCATATATGTTAGGCCCACTATGGAAAGCTAATGTACTAAGAGGGGAGGGGTGAATCAGTACTCCAAAACACTTCTCGAATAATAACTTTACTATTATGCATAAACCAAATAGTGCAGTAACATAAAATAAAACTAAAATAAATAGATACCAATCATACATGATTCACTCCATAACACATATATTTTGGTCACGCAGAAACTCTTGGTTAGAGAGAAAAACTGTGGCGGGGATGGCACCCACAACTTCACTACTACAATTTTAAAGATGCTCGGTTAGAGCTACATGTTAGCTATTTCTGATAGCTTACCCTGTTAGGAGTATCAAGATCAGTTAGATCTACCTTACTAAAGGATTTTACAACACTATACAAGTGTAGCACCTGGTTAAAGGATTTACAATTTATAAACTTGGTTAGAGTCTTTTACCCTATTAAAGGTTTCTCTTACAACTTCAAAATATTACAATAAAATCATTACAAATATCTGCGACTTTACATCTGAAATGCTAAAGTAGATTCTTTGTGCTCTGAATAAGATTACCTAGCTTGTAGCATACCTCGGTAACCCATAATGAAACTCGGTAAACCCTTCTATTTACTCTGTTCTTTGACTGTTCACTGATAACCTTCTCGGTGACCTCTCTATGTCTCTGTAACAATCTTCCTTCATGCATACACACACACCTTATCACATCTCTTGTGTCTAACCCTAAAATCATGTTGTATAAATAGATCTCTTACATCGGTGATTTATTTCATTGCTTTGATCTTACAAAAAGATTCTTCGAATGAATAACTAAACAAAATATCTCATTGGTTAGATTGACCTTGTAATCATACACAATCTCCTAATGCAATTTCCAATGCAAAAATGGTTAGATGTGCCTCGATCTTGTAACATGTTTTCATGTGCATGTCCAGATTCAATGTATCTGGTAAAATGTTTCACTCGGTGAGTTAACTTTACCACTCGGTAGCCATGAAACTTTACTCGGTAAACAACTTGGTGAATACTGCGTTCTGTGACTACTTTCTTTTGTAACCGACTAGACTATTCATACTGACTTCTCTGTGTGTACCGACTGCATGATTCGTTAATACTAACTGACTAGAATATATAGTATGACTTTGGATATGAAACCAATGGCAATTTGATAAGTAGTAACAATCTCCCCTTTTGACATTAGTTGAGATGTTTGACAAAAACTACTTACAAAGTCATAACTCAAAAACTATATACTTGACAAAATGACTATACTTGACAATATATACAATAGTCAATAAAATAGTATATGTAGATATTCTCCCCTTATCATTATTTTGTACATAACTCTGAATTTTACATGTTTGGTTCTATTCTGTACTTGTGTGCTCTGAATGCTTTGTATATTCTACTAGGTATACTCCCCTTGTATACAATACTCAAAATTGTGTTAACAAAACTGTATTACTCTCCAAATGTAGAATTACTCCCCCTTTGTTGGGCTTTCCTCTTTGTAGTATCATAATATTACTCCCTCTTTTTGACAAACATTGAAAACTTAATTTCCATTTGGAGGCGGTAACTGATCAAAAATAGTCTTATACTTGGTCTGGGCGTCGGTGAGGGTGACTAAGAGTGAGTCCTTGATACTTTCCATTAATGAGTTTTGTGCTTGAATATCAGATAATAGTGATATCAAGCCATCAAGAGTGCTTCCCTCTTGTGTAGTTGATAAGCGTGTAGCTCGGTTGAGCTATTCCTATACTGATGAGAGATGAGGAAGGAATAATGTTTGAAGGGTCATTATATCCATCCTAATTTTATGCTCTTCATTTCTTAGTTCTAACTGTTGAGCCATGAGCTGTTGTACCTTTTTGAAAAAATGCTAAACTGAATTAGGCTCAATGGTCAACTTAGATGAGAGGTTGGTGATCTCTTTCTCAATTGCATCAGTTTTATTTTTGATATCTTTAATAAATAAAGAAAATCTACACAATTTCTAGAATAAATAAAGAATGTGCTTGAGTTGAGGGGACAGCTCAGCAATGAATTTGACAAGTTTTACCTTGCCAACAACAATTGATTTTTGTACTTCTTCTATCATTTTTGTTGTAAGCTCTTTATCCTTGAGCTTTCTTAAGTACTCAGATGCATCAACTCCCAATGTTTCAATCTGATTGAGGAGTTCATCCAACTGAATATGGATGGCTGCATCGATTGACACTATTGGTGATGGTAGCATATCTGTTAGTAGTGTCTTAACCTTCTGAAGTACTTTATTCTTTTTCTGTATGGCCAGTTGCTTCTCCTGTTCGGCCTTTGCTTTGCATAGTTCACCGAATTCAGTGAGTGCTTTCCCTTTCAATTTGGAGATGTCTATATTGGGCAACACGATTAGTTTAGATAAGTCAAATTTGAAACCATGCTTTCACACCTTCTTCTCTTTTCCTTTGGTCGGGGGCACTAAGACAAGTGCTTGTGAGGCTTGCTGACCCTCAGTAGGTTGCTCAGTAGATGCAACACTTTGGTCTGTTCCTGTAGCTGTTGCAGTGTCTTTGGGTGGCTCGGTGCTAGGGGTCTCAGTTGTAATAGTTGCAGTGCTTGTCTATGCTTGAGACTTCTGATCTTTGGTTGTATCACCTGTAGCTTCAGATTTGTTAGCTATATCTCCTGCAACTTCAGATTTATTGCCTTTGGTAGCTTGCTCGGTGTCCTTGGGAGCTTCAGTTGAGACTAGTGGCTTCACCGGTGGATAAGGTTGAACTTGTTCTAAGATAGATTCACTAGAGACAAGTTTTACATAAGTGGTGCCTTCAATCATTTCCTGCTCCAGTGCTGCTTCATCCATTACATCTTCATCAATTTGTATAGTGTCAACCAGGTCTAGACCTTGCTTGGTGACATCTGGATCTTGTTCGGTGACATCAATAATTTCAATTTGAGATTGTTCACCGACATCCTTTTGTTTGAAGATCTCCTGCCACTTGGCTTTAGTCTCATTTTCCACATCAATGTATAGCCCATTCATCAATTTTAAGGCTCTTTGTTTCACAAGAAATTTAGAATTGTATGTGGACAAATGCTCCTTGATTTCAGCTACAGACATGTCAGGAAATAGATGGACTAGACTTCTTTCTCTTATTTGTCTCGCTAAGTCCATTGCATATTTCCATCTGTTATCAATGTGTAAGTAGAGTTCACTCAGAAGTGACTTTGCTAGTTCTAATGGTGCTAACCAAAATTTTAGAAGTGTACAGATGACAGCTTCTTCAATCTGTCACTTCTCATCATTATTCCTAGTCTCATACTTAACATATCTGAATCCTGCAAATCCACCATATTCTTTAAGATTGGCACAAAAATTTTCAACACTGTGAATGTTTACCTTTTTACTTTTCATAATCTGGAATTTGTTTGCATCATCAGACTCTGTATCACTCGACTCTTTTGCCAAAATGAGTCTTCGAGTAGATTTCTTATAAGTTTTGGTTACCTTAGGAGTGGCAACAAAATTTTGTTTCTTACTTGGTGATGCAGCTGATGATCTGGTGTTGGGTCTCTTTGTTGGTGGAGTCGGTAAGGCCTTTGTGATGTCCTGTTTCTTTCTTTTCAGAACTTTACCTTTTGGTAACTCTGTGCTCAATGTTATTGTGGCCTCCTATGCTTTTGATTCCTCTTCGATAATGGCAAGATCGCCTTTGACAGGTGTAGAGGAGGATTCTTCTCTGAATTTCTCAGATAAAGCCTTTATCATCTTTGTAGCTTTTCTTGTAGCCTTAGGAACTACAATGCTCATTTTTACTTTCTCCTTCACCTCTTCATAGGTTCCATACCTTAGTTCAGTTGCATGCCTTGGTAATGATAGATAGGCATCAATTTGTTGCTATGTAATATCATAATCAATCTCATAACCCATTGGTTGCAATGATTGAGTCCTTGGTTCGATAGCATTTACATAGCAATAATCAGTGTTGACTTCAAAACATATATTGTCCGTGTATTTTTCGACCAGCTATGGTGGGATCCTGTACCTGTTGTGCATTTTCTCTTAGAATTTGCTGAAGTAATCATCCATGATATCATTAAAGTTATCTCCTAACTTCTTGATGTAGTCATTGATTTGATGGGTGATAGGTCAGTGTAGCTCCCATACTACTTTACTGACTGAGGGAAAGAACTTCTCAAAATAAAAAAACATACATACAAGTAGTGAACTGAACTTTAGTGTATTTACTAAGTTGTTCTTCTTCGGCTTCCTTATTGTTTTTAGGTTCTCAAACAAGTTCTTTAGTAGTACTTCACATAAGTCTACTTTCAATCCCTTCTTCACTATTTTGTAGGCTAGGTCCACTGCAACACATGGTACACTATTTTCCCTTGTAGATTGGAAGAAACAATAACCAATAGCTCTGATTGCAAATTTTAGTTTAGCATCAGTGACATTATTCAATTTCAGTCCTCGATAATCAGATTCTACTCCGGTTAGACTGATTAGCTCCTTTTGTGATATCATTTTTTGTGCATGAGCATGATCATAGATGGGATATCTGGTGATCAGGTGAATAACTTCCTTCATGATCTTGAACGGTTGCTCTTGTAGCCACATGAAATCATCATGTACTCTGCTCAATACAAGCTTAACCCACTGGGGTTTGAACACACGAGGATAGACTAGGGCTTCAGTTAATCCCTTGATTTTGATATGCTCAAATTTACTATCCAGTTTGCCATTAGTGCACGGTTCATCATATATATCACTAATCTCTACATGACAGAGTTCATCAACATGGCATTTGGTAAAGAATCTGACATCTTCCACTAACAAGACTCAATCCAAGATGAGTGAAAATGCAGTTTTATCATCCGGTTCTGAGGCGACTTTGGGAGTCAAAGAATATTTCAGTGAGGGCTTCTCCACATTTTTGATAACTACGGGATCTTGGATCTTGGGTGCCATGGTAGATTTCAGGTAAGATTTGACAAATTATCCTTAGGGTTTACAAATGACTGACGCTTCACACTCAGCAGATAATAATGCTCAATATGTTCGGTAAACCAGCTTAGCAATTTGATGAGATTTGATGTAAATACCTTAAATTTCACTTTGAAGGTGGTTTGATCGCTTTGATTTGCTCTGCTCTGCTTCTCGAAAACTTGGGTTAATGAAAATGACCGCGAAAACACTTTTAAGTACTCAAAAATACCTTATCGGGCTCCGTGCAAGTTAGGTCAAGATATTAAATGCACTTGGTTCACCTTTTACCGATTTACTCTTTTTTTGTTTTCATCGAGTACCCAACTTTGCTTTATTAACCGACTTGACTGGTTTCCTATATACACTGACTTGATAGGTTTCCTGTATAGTATATAAACTGATTAATTGCATCTTAACTATGCAGATTTTGAATTCTGTACAAAATAGAATAGGAACTATTATGATTTAACTTTTAAAGAATGTAATTCCTTCATACCTTTCCTTGACTAATTTGAAATAGGTGAACCTAACTCAGTAGGTAAGGTGCTTTCTTGATCAAACATAATTTCTTTCTTTTTCCAAATCATCTTGAATTTTTCTTTTATCTCTTCGGTGTCTCCTCTAGGTTGATCTCTGCAATCTCCAGCTAAATGTCCAACTTGGTGACAATGAAAACATGCCATACCGGGATTTCTCCATGATCTCTGGTTGTTCATTCCAAACTTTATAAAATAGTTGGCACTTATATGTCCATATCTTCCACAACATTCACACCATATCCTTGTATTGTAATCCCATGGTACTACTGCATATTGTCAGTAAGGATTTGTGTGAGTTCGGTAACCTCCAGTGTTTGCTCAGTGTGGATACTTTATGTAGTTCTTTTGCTTAAACCAACACTTCTCGGTACTATGTCCATATCTATTGCAGTTTCTACAAAACCCTTTGAATTTTGCCTTTTGATAGTTGTTAACAGACTTTGTCCTACATTGATTAGGTGTATGACCATATTTATTGCAATTGTAACAATATCCATTAGACTTAGTGATATTCGGTTTCTTACCTTTTTTGATTTGGCATATGTTGGCAGTGTGACCTTGATTTCCATAGTAGTAGCAAATAGGCTTCTTCCTTTTGATGTTATTCCTTTTTCCAACTTGTTTTGATGATTCTCCTCTCTCGGTAGTATGAATTCCTTTCTCGGTAGAGTCTTTTCCTTTGTAATCGAGTCCTCCATCTTTGTAGAGTCTTCTTGTATTTAGTTGCTCATCCAACATCTTTGATGCTTCATAACTTTTCTCCAATGATTCTTTGGATTTCTTCTCAGTTTCAAGTTCACCAGTCAACCTTGATACTTCAAGTTTCAATGATTGGTTTTCATCATTCTTCAGAATTGCTTCATGATGTGCATAACCTAGTTGATCTGTCATATTTAGTTGAATACCAGTTAACCTTATGATTTCATCATCCTTATCAGATACTAGAGCTTCAAGTTATTGTTTCTCCCTTTGTAGATCTCTTGCTTTATCCTCAACTATCCTTAATGCATGTAGATTTTCAGTCATCTGTGTACTGAAATATTCATGTTCTCTTTTCATTGCTTTTAGTTGATCATCCAATGCTTTGTTCTTTTCTTTCAACATTCCAATCATTTCTTCAGTCTCTTTAGATATACTATTCTCAGATGATGTCTCGATTTGTTCTACTAGCTCTTGAGAATCCTGCAAGTCATCAGATAATCTTCTCCTTACTTTCAGAGATTTTTGCATTTGCCTCTGCATGTCTGCTATCACTTGATTTGCATGATCCAGCTCTTCTTGTAGATACACTATCCTCTAAGATTGTTTGTAGCCTTCCATTGATAAGATCTTTCTCTTTACGCAGTTAAACCCTTTTCCAAGATTCAAGCTTTGATACTAATTGTTAGGCCCAATATGGAAAGCTAATGTGACTTTACCTTCTCTTAAGGAGAAACACAATATTCTATGTGCTTTGAATAAGATTACATAGCTTGTAGCATACCTCGATAACCCATAATGAAACTCAATAAACTCTTTTGTTTACTCTGTTCTTCGACTGTTCACTGATAACCTTCTCGGTGACCTCTCTGTGTCTCTGTAATAGTCTTCCTTCATGCATACACACACACACCTTATCACATCTCTTGTGTCTAACCGTAAAATCATGTTGTATAAATAGATCTCTTATAGCAGTGATTTATTTCATTGCTTCGATCTTACAAAAATATTCTTTGAATGAATAACTAAACAAAATATCTCATTGGTTAGATTTACCTTGTAATCATACACAATCTCCTAATGCAATTTCCAATGCAAAAATGGTTAGATGTGCCTCAATCTTGTAACATGTTTTCATGTGCATGTCTAGGTTCAATGTATCTGGTAAAACGTTTCACTCAGTGAATATCAACTCAGTGAGTTAACTTTACCACTTGGTAGCCATGAAACTTTACTCGGTAAACAACTCGGTGAATACTGCGTTATGTGACTGCATTCTTTTGTAACTGACTAGACTGTTCATACCGACTTCTCTGTGTGTACCGACTGCATGATTCGGTAATACTAACCAACTAGAATATATAGTATGACTTTGGATATGAAACTAATGGCAATTTGATAAGTAGTAACACATATAATGGTTTATGCAATCGTAAAGTAAAAAGATACTCTTCAGTTATGACATTAACCATGCAAGAGGGATCAATCAGGGCACCATGGCAAGGGATATCCTTAACCTTTGCAACTATGTACAAAGGGCCATCAGATGCTCTAATGGTCTCACTAGGGTCAAAGGTAATATAGGGATCCTTAGGTGAATCTTGTGTTTCTACCATGTTAACCAAGTTTGGAGCCATACAGATGAGTGTTTCAGATTAGAGAGAACTAGGTGCAATCTCAATAACATTAGAGGTATGAGATGGCAAGGGATCAGTAAAAATATTAAGATTTTGATTAGGAGGAGCAACTGATTTATTCCCTTTATCATTCACAGCTACCACATATATAGTATTATTATCAATCAAGTCTTGAACCTTATGTTTTAATACTAAACATTTCTCAGTATCATGACCAGGTTGATGATAAAATTGGCAAAAGGAGTTGTTATCAAAATGAGGAGATGAAAGTTTGGAAGGATCAACTTGTTTTATAGGAGGAATTTTTATAACATTTCTATCCAATAACTGAGACATAATACTATGCAAAGATTCATTCAAAGGAGTAAACTATGTTTCTCTTTGGAAAAATTTAGAAATAAGAAGCACACCTGTTGTAGCATTCACATGGTTGTTGTTGATTGGATCATTGAACTTGATGAAGCTTTTTGTTGGTTTGAACTTCACAAGAAGTTGTTGAACACTCTCCCCCTTATCACTCGGAGCCATAGGAGTGGATTGCTCCATTTGAATCACAACTAGCTGATAATTGTGGAGTGTTGCACACAACTACAGAAAGGAAGTAAACTCAGACAAAATAAGATTTTCCCTAATATCTTTTTGTAAATTAGAAATGAAAATTATTTGAATATCATTATCAGGAACATGAAAAGAAATTTGAGCACACAAATGCTTATATTTGTTGGATGAAAGCATTTTCTAGTTGTTGAAAAGAAGTGATAGAATAAGAAGGTAGAGCGCAATACCATTGTAAGGCCTTATCTCTTATTGTTCTTGTAAACAATTTTGCAAGCAATCTTTGATCATAAGCAAAATCAGTACACAAGGTTTGAAATGTTTTGACATGCATAAGATGATGACCTTTTCCATTATAGAGTTCCAATTAAGGGATCTCAACATGTTTAGGTGGCACGACCTTAACAATATCAAGAGAAAGTGGGCTCGCAACATCAAAGGTGGGCACACTAAACTTTGACTGACTCATGGAAGAAATTTTTTATTGTAAAAAAGACACAGTTTGGGCAAGATTGTTGATTGTCATTTCAGTCAAAGAATTCATGTTAGACATAGGTGATTGAGAAGGTGGTGTGATATTTTTGAAAGAAGGCATGGATTGAGAACAATGTGGTGGGACACTATGATAAGTAGGAATTGGTGATGATTGGGTAGGAAAAGGGACACTCAAAGGAGGAATAAAGATGTTGAAGGAATTGCCCCCTTGTGTCACACTGATTGGTTGAGAAATAGTAAGAACACTTATGGAAGACATAGGTAATGATGGAGGATTAAATGAAGAAGAGGGATTTCCCCCATGACCTATGGTTGTAGGAATGACATTTTGAGTTGAGGTAGCCATGATGTTAGATGTGAATGTAGGAATACTAGTCATAGGATTGGTCAAAGGAATAGAGGAATTGACTTGTGTTGAAGGTTGTGAGTAACCTAGGGTTTCGACACAACTCTTGATAGGCATGATATTAGAATGAACAATATGTTTAATGCCACACAATATATCAATTTCATTCCTATCACTTTGAAGCATGCACTTAAGACCTTCAATTAATGGAAGAGCTTAACTATTAGGGTATTCTTGGGACATCCATTGTTGAAAGCTATCAAATTGATTGTCCAATACAGAAAGTGGATCTAAAGAAACCCTAGTTAAAGCTTCTTCTGCATCATGAGATCCATCAATGGGAACATGATTAGGATGGGAAGAATTAGCATGATCCTCATTAAAGAAGTCACCCAAATTAGGCTCAATCTCCTTGGTAATTAAACCTTGGGAAGCCTTAATTCTAATGCTTCATCTAATAGGGATAGGATAGGTAGGACTAATAGTGGTAAAACTCATGCACTAGAGGGAAAATTTGAATAAAGCTTACAAAATTGAGTAATGCAAAATTTAAGAAAATAATGATTACACAATTTGAAATTTGTTGGAGAAAAGGAAAGACACAATTTCCAAAAAAAATGAAAGGAAATTGGAATTTTAAAATTAGGGCCAAGTTAATACCACTTAATTTTAAAATTAGAATTTTTAAAACCAAGGCAGACAATAATTAACCTCTTAATTTTAAAAATGTTCTTGAAAGTTGAAATGTTGAATTTTGAAGGTATTTTTGATTCTAGAGGGATCAAAAATCGATAAAATCAGCCAATCTTTCGGATTTAGGCTAATAAATATAGTCATAATAGTCTCTCAAAATTTTAGGAAAAAAGTCGAGGATTGTGGCGGAAACGCACATGGTCCGACCAACTTTTTTTTGAAATTTTCAGGGATGGATATTATGATGATTTTAAAGCTAACCTCAAAAAATTGGCAAATTTTATGATCTCTAGATGGGCAAAATGAAGGCACAAAGGTGAAAATAGGACCCTATTAGGATTTTGAAGAAAAAGAGGAATTGAAGTACAATTGTGAAAAGGGTCAAACCTAATGGATAGGGACACCTTGGAAAATGTTTGAGAACCTGAATGTAACTAAAATTGATTTGAAATTCACACAAAATCCAATTAATTTTAAAAATTAGGTTTTGATGACCTAACCACATAATTTTGAAATTTGAATTTTAGGAAAAAGGTGGGAAATTGAAAATTTAAATTGTGGGATTGAAGACAAATCTGAGAATAATAAAAAATCTGAAAATTAAGTTGAAATTCAATTTTGCACAAGTTCAAGATGATTTTTGAAAATTAGGGTTTTAACAAGTAACCTCTTAATTTTGTAAATTTTAATTGCACATTGAACAAGACAATGAGGAAAATGAATTTGACAAACACATCAATTTTCAGATGTAAGACAAACAGAAGAAATTTTTACAAATCACAAGTTCAATTTTAAATTTAAAAACTAGGGTTTTTAATGAATTAACCACTAAGTTTGCAGAAAGTTGAAACTTGTAAATGAAAAATATGCAATGTTGTTCAAAGGATATCATGCAAGACATCGAGTTCACCAAAATGTGATGGTGGGAAAATGATGAGTGATAGATCAAGAGGAAAACTAACCCTTTCCCTCAAAGAGAGATGAGAGTTTCACTATTGATTATCCTTCAAGCACTTTTCACCATTACATTAGGGAGATAAGGGGTAATTCGCTAGATCCAATCTCCACACAAAGATGATAGATTGAATTCTAAATGAATTAAGGATGTTTATAATGATCCCCTTATTCCCTTTGTTTGATTTGAAATGGTAATTGATTGAATTATGTAGTGCAAAAGTGACAAAGAATCGATTATAACTTGAGATATAAATATGGGATGAAGCTGTGCACCTGGATTTGGTAGTAAAATGTCACAATGAAGTCGCCCTGCAAATTTGATGAAAAGTTGTTCGGACTATGGCAGGAATGTACATGGTCCTCTGAAAAATTTGTGAAACAAAAAGGGTTTTTCCGCCTCTACAAATGAAGCCCGAATTTGAAAGTACAGTTGCGTATCTGGAATCTACACACAAAAAAGAGAGAGAAATGTGTTGGGATTGGGGGTTTTCCTTTAGGTCAAAACCCAGTTTTGGAATTAACAAATTAATGAAAGCAAGTACTTGCAAGTAGATGTAAATGGAAGATTGAATTGTAAATTACCTCAAGGGAGGTTGTAGTAGCAATGTTGATATAAATGCTTGTGTAGAATTGAACGTTGAAATTAATCTCCTCTTCAATGGTTGAATCCTTGACTTGAATGCAGCACCTAGCCTTGAAGGGAGACTTGAGAGTGCTCAATGCTGGAAAAGAATGCTTGAATGCTCTTGAATGCTCTTGAATGCATGATTGCTTGTGAATTTTCCACTCATCTAACTTATTGAACTTATTGAACTTATTCAAATGAGAGGATGAATTCCCCTTAAATATATGTTTGAAGGATTTGAATTTCGTCACAGGTCAACATCAGGGAGATTTATTGCTTACTGCACAAGCCATAATGCTTGTACGAGAAAGGTGCTGCCCCAAAATAGGGTAGGGACAGGGGTGCCACGCCCCTACCTAGGAGCACAAGGGTGACATGCCCCTGTCCTACCCCTTTCTCTAGGGCAAAGTGTGGATAAAGTGATGCATAGGCCAAGGAAGAAGAAATTTTCACAAGTCGAGCACTTTCTAGTCTCCGATCGGGCTAGAGGATTTGAGTTTGCATGCGTGAGGACCCTAATGCAATCATGAATTGCTAGGGTCGCAATTTTATGACACTACAAATATAAATACTGATTAGTGTAATGCATGCTGGTAAACCAAACAATGAAACTATTAACCCTAGGATGATGAGTTGCCATCAATGAAAACCCATAATGCCATAAACCCTTGCTGGATGATTGTCAATTGCCAACATGTTGTAGGTGAGATCTAAATCAATAACTTCACAAATCACATCCTTGATCATTGGTCCAATGCCTAAAGGTATGGTGACTGTTCCATTGGATGAGCATTCTTCATCATCATATGCTTTGATGGTGATTTTATTTCTTGAATCCAGAGTTTTTTTAGAGTATCCCAAGTGTTTAACAATATTTAATGTACAAATGTTTAGACCTGCTCATCCATCTATCAATAATTATTTGATTCTTTTATGCAGAAATGCTTTGATATGGAGAGGTGCATTGTGTGGCTAACATGGAGATGCGTCATGAGTTTTTGTGAATGCAAGGAATGTGGAGTGGAAAGGTATCCCACCATGGCTTGAAACGAGTCCATGTTCAGATTAGTGGGAAGGGAGGCTTCTCTCAATAGTTTTTCAAGGATAGTCTAATGTGAAGGAGAGATATGTAGTAACTCAAGGGTGGAGATGAGGTCAGGTGTCATCCCTAACTAGTCTACAAGGTCATACTCATTTTGGGTAGATGACGAAGTCATTTCCTTGGATAGAACACCTTGGAAGGTAATTTTACCTCATCAAGTTGTAACATTGCATTCAGGGGTTTCATCATTAGATGATGAAGAGGATGGCCCAATGCCTTTCAAGACAACTTTACTCCTTTGAGTAGAACCTTCAGAAGTTTTATCTTTGATAATAATGGTACAAACATGATTGTCCATTTAAATGTGGTTGATCGTATAATCATAAGTTGTGGTAGTATAATTGGCATTGTTATCTAATTTGAGTTTTCTCTTATCATGATTTGGAAATGGTTCCTTAAAAATCACATGTTTCTCATTGGAAGTGTGACCAGCCACTTCTATGTCACCTTTGTCAATAAGATTTTGTATGATGTTTTTCAATCTATGACAATTGCTAGTCTTATGCCCTAAGTTGCTCTTGCAACACTCACAAAGCTCATAATCATTCCACCATGTAGGTTTCCCTTTTGGTTCATAAGGTGGATTGTCTGGTATTGTTATAATCTTGTTTGCAACCAATTTATTAAATGTTGTCAGGTAAAAGTATAATATTGTGTCACATTTGAGGCCAACTAATTAGCAAAAGTGAATTTAATTTTTTCTAACTAAAAAATAATTTTAGTCAAACATATGGTATATGTGGATTCATTATAGATAATTTACATATGGACCACAAATTTCCCAATTGGAAGTGTCTACTAAATGTATATTTTATATCACTTTTGGTCTAATTACCAAAAAAAAATTATTTTTTTGAAAAACTTGTTTCAAAAACTCGTGCTCTTATAAATAATGTTTTTTTTGAAATATAAAAAATTTGCTTTTATAAATCTATAAGTGAATATTCCAAAATATATCTCTTTTAATATATATATATTTTTTATATTTTACATTTTAGTTTTAATGAATGCAGGTTATCAACAATTAAATATAAGATGATTATCTTGACAAGAAAAAATACTAAAATTTATTTAAATTTTTTTAAAAAAAATATGGTGCACTAGAGAAAAGAATCTATGTCAAGATGATATAATTCTTTTCTAATTTGGATAAATAATGAATAAAAAAGGTGGTGGCAAATGGAAAGAGCTATATTTCAGTACACACAACTTTTAAAATTTATTAAAAAATATATATTTATAAAAAGCAGTAAAAAATATATCCATGAACTAAAGTTTCAAGTTATCAATATGCACAAAAAAATTGAAGAAAAAAGGTAAATTTTATTAAATAAAGTGTGGTGGCTTGTGTAACTTCAATTTCAGCATTTTATTAGCAACTAAATTATAGTGTTTACTTTATACAAAACTATATTAAAATAATTTTTAAATTTTTTTTATAGAAATTGCAAACATAAAATACACAAAAGAATATACATTTTATTAGTTTACATCATTTCAAAATTCAAAACATATATTTCACTTTAGATATTGATTCAATTTAAAAGGTTGAATCAACATTGGCTATTTCCTTTATAAAAGTGTGACACAACTTTGTACTTTTACCTTCTCAATTGGCTCTCCCAATGGAGTTTACTTTCTTGGAGATTTTTATGGCCTTTTAAAAGCATTCACTTGATTATTTAAATTGGATGAGCTCGTATGTGGGAAATTCATCTTTGGTTTCACCATATTTACATCTACTACCCCATCATTGATTGGGTTCATATTCTTGTTCGAAAACCAGGTTTTATATTTCCCATTTGATTCCTCTTTGTTATCCTTGAATAACTTAATGGTGCCTTGTTCAATAAGAACTTTCTTTGTAAATGATGTTCAATTTACATTCAATATCTAAGTTATATTCTATTATCTAATTTTGGTATTATTCTTATTGTATATATCTGACTATCTTCTAGCTTGTGACAGATGAATATCGACCTAAATGATGACTCTGATTAATATATTATCAGATTGCATTAGATCGGGTTGCATATTATATCAAAGTGCATATAGTATATATCGAATGCATATCAGGTAGTATTATGTTAGTCACTGATAGTTATCGGTGTGTTAGTCTACACTGATAGTTATCGGTTGTCAAGGCTAACACACCAATAACTATCAACTGTTAGCATTGACAGCCATCGATATACTATCGAGTGGTAGCGCTTGGTTAACACTGATAATTATCGGTTATAATCCACACCAATTGACATTTACATAACATGCAGTTTATTAGCATTAACAATAAGACACGATCAAGTAATGTCTTGATCGGTCATGACCGATCAAGGCATTGCTTGACCATGCCTTGTTTGTCATATACTTATAGTAAGTGGCATTCGTGAGATAGGACATAGAAAATATTAAATATTCCTCTCATCTGTCACAAGCTAGAAGATAGTCAGATATATACAATAAGAATAGTACCAAAATTAGATAATAGAATATAACTTAGATATTGAATGTAAATTGAACATCATTTACATTCTCAACTGCCAATCTCTTTTCAACCACTTCCTTAAAAGTGGACAAATAGGATTTTCTTAGTTCATGTCCAATATCCTTATTCCATTTTTTTTTGTGGGATATCACAAGATCACGACTAGCTAGACCTCTCCATCACTATAAGAATGAAGTAAAGGACTCTCCATTTTTCTGTTTGCTGTTACACAAAGTAGTCACTGACACATCTATTTCAATATTGTATGAGACATTTTGTATGAAATATTCTTCTAGATCACCCCATGACTTGATTCCAGGTGGAAGTTGGGAGAACCATTCCATAGCTTGTCCACCTAAACTTTGTGGGAACAACCTCATCAAGTATGTTTTTTCTCTTGCTACCTCAATGCAAGTTGTGAAAAATTCTCTTATGTGTGCCTTAGGATCTCCCTTGCCTCTATACTTATCAAATTTTGGTGTCACAAATGTGGATAAAATGGATGCATTAGAATACTTTTGTCAAATGGATAAGGAAATATGTCTTTTATTATGTATTCTTTCTTTGATGCATTCATATCTTCCATTTGTTTTTACAAATCCTTGATTTGTTGTTTCAAGTCATTCTTAGGTGGTGTCTTATCTCTTTGAGTTAGTCCCATGCCTAAGCCACTAGCATAGGAGGAGGGATATAATGCATGTATGGATGATATTGGTCATAGATGTGTTCATATGGAGGAGGAACATAGTTGTAACTAGCATATGGACCACTTGGTATGGTATAATAATAAGGAGCACTAGGTTGAGGTCGATTATACATGTCTTGAATATGAGGATAAGAGGTATCATAAGAGTGATCTTGAATATTGCCCCCAAATCTAACACGAGGTCTCCTTGTGTCATGATTTTGAATGTTCCCTTGAGTATAACTGTATGTATTGGTTCGATCTTAGGTCTTATCATGTGTATGAGCATATGCATTAGCATTTCTTCTCCATGGAAAAGGGCAACTACAAGGTTGTTCATGAGAGTTTTGATCAAAGTTGGTTTGAGCATGAGTGTTGGTAACTTATAGTTTTTGAAATAAGGACAAGGGTGACTCGGGCATGAAATTTTCTCTCCTATTACCACCATTATGTCATCTAGGATTTGGATTTAGTTGATTCACTTGATTAGGATCCTCCTCTAGAATTTGTGACACATCAAAATCATGAGGTAGTCTTGTTCCACTTTGTGCCATTACTGGAAAAAAGTATTGTATATCTCTTCTCATGATTTATTCAACCATTGTATTGAACCTTAGATCTATGATAGTCTCTTTGATGTCTGCAGAAATAATGGATGCATTGTTATTGTCATTGTCATTGTTTTTCTCATTGTCATTGTCTAGTATATTATTGTGATTGTCAAATGGGTTGTAAAATTCATCTCCTCCAAACTCATAGGTACTCATGTTGAGAGATCTTAGAGCTTCCTCATCTTCTATTTTAGACTTTTGGGAATGAGTTTCAGTCATGAACAAAACCTTGGCTAAAATGAGAGATGGAAGAAAATATGCAGACTATGGAAGACGAAGAAGGAATATGAGATGGAATGAATCTAGGGTTGTCTTGCAATGTCCAAAGGTGTAAGTCCAAGTTAAGTGTGATCTAAAGTAAGGTGTGGCTTCCAACGAGATGATAGATGTCTTGATGAGGTACTTGATGAGGTAAATTAACCTTGACAAAAGAGGATCAAGTGGGACCCTAAGATGATAGATCTAATGTGGGAACCAAATAGTGATATGTTATAGTATGTTTACAACATATTATTAGGACCACAAAGAAACCTTTTGACTCTAGTTTGAAAAGTGTGTATGAGGATTGCAACTGATGACTGGAAATGACTAAAAATGTGTCACAAGGTCATGATAAAGATTGGTTGACTAAAAATGTAGTCGTAAAGGAAGCTGCCTTGGAAGCTCTTTTGATCTCAGAACATTGATGCATCGTGAGTTCACAGACACAAAATTAACCTATATAGGTGCAATTTCTGGCAAAATTTTGTAATCTATCTCAATTTTTTGCAATTGTTGAGTGTGGTCAAATCTTAGTGTTAAATGTCTTATTGCAAGAAAACATGGCAAACAATGAAGACATAATGTCTGAAGGTATTTTTGTAAAGTTTTTTTGTGAAAATGTGTATGTTTGAAGACACTTGAAAACACACACAACCTAGGCTGAAAGAAAAGCCATTCGATGGAGCCCCCACAATATAGAAATACCTCAAACAAGTGGACAACTAGAGATTTTTGTAGCACTAGCTCCCCCACCATGGCACTCACTTCTTGGGCATACTAGATTCTCTTACCTTGAACATCAAAATATAATCAAGGAATTCCTATCTCAACATGAAAGGGTACATGAGGGGTATCTATGGGGTATGATCTGTACACCCTGAACCATCAAATGTAGGGATTTTGGCCTCGAAAACAAAAAATATTTTAGTACATGAGTCTCTTTCATGTGTCCATATATGTTCTCTCCCTTGGGAGCCTTCCTTCCTATAGAACACAAGTACTAGGGAAGTCAGTGTAGGCAAGAAATTATCACCCATTGTGAAGACTTTTTTCGTCATTTTATATAACGATTTAGAGTTAACTTGGCCTTAGCCCATTACCACTTGGGTTATTCCCTCACACAAGATGGGAAGTGGACCCTCTAAAAGATGATAGAAATTTCTCTTACACTCAAGTTCCAATGGAAGGTGAGGGGAGAGGATACTTTTGTTGTCACCTAAGGGTTGAACACAAAGTGTGCCAAAGGCACCAAACACTTCAAACAAGTTAATTAACCCTCATTAAACAAAGAAAAAAATCAATGAAAACATGTGAGCCTGATTAAACTAGGAATTGAAATGCAAAGACACACATACTAAATTATCTCTACAACAAATGATTAGTATTTTTAATAATCACCCCCACCTGCAATCACACAAGTTAGGTAAATTTTATAAAATCATAATCAAAATATGAAAAGAGGGGGCCTTTGACAATATTTTCTTTTACCTAGTCAACAAGATTTAATTTCTTTTTGCTATGATTTTTACCCCAAAAGTTAAAATGCAAAGAAAAAAACCCTACTAAAATTATGAGGCCTTTCTGTAAAAGATTTTTTTTTAGAAAAATACCTTGATTTGAGCCCTAGAAAGAATATTTATTGAAAAACCCTAAATTCCAAAGATCTAAATTTTTATGAATTATTTTGCATCAAAATTAAAATCTCAAAAAATATAAACCTATTAAAATTCTAATATTTTCCAAAAATGTTAGAAAATCCAAAAAAAATTGCTAATGTACTCTCACAATTATTTTTTTATAAAAAATAATAAAAAGATTATAAATAATTCAAAACTAGTCCAAAAAATCTATGTTTTAGACTGAGCACTCCTAGTAATATTCTAAACCTACCAAAAAAAATTGTGTATAAATTCCCAAGTGTTTGTGAGATATGATTAAATCATTGCAAAACCCTAATTTTCAAAGATTCAATTCTTCATGAGTTATTTTGCATTAAAATTAAAATCATAAAGAATGGACCCCTTGTAGAATTCTAAGATATTTCCATAAATGTAATAAAATTGGAAAAAATCAATAATTTGCTCTCATAAAAAAATCATAAATAGTTCCAAACTAATCCAAAATTTTTTAATTTTTGGAATAAACACCCTTGATACAATTCCCAACCAGCAAAAATAATTTGGTGCATAAATTCCAAAGTGTTTGTGATATTTGATCCAATAATTGCAAAACCTTAATTTTCAAAGATCTGATTCTTCACAAATTATTTTGCATCAAAATTAAAATCATAAAGAATAGAACCCCTATAGAATTATGAGATATTTTCATAAATGTATCAAAATCCAAAAAATTGCTAATTTACTCTCAGAATTATTTTTTATGAGAAGTCATAAAAAAAACACTCTTGGTACAATTCCCATCCTGCAAAAACAAATTGGTGTAGACATTCCCAACCATTTGTGAGATCTGATCAAATCTTTCCAAATCGTAATCTTGTGTCTAAAACCCTAGCCGCACAAGGTTATTCTATAAATTGTTTTACAAAACAATAGTATAAGGCTAGAAAAACCTGAATAAAAACATAGATCTAATAGAAATCCATGTCCCACTAGGCATGCCAAAATGTATACGATGAAAAAAAATGATGATGGTAAATTATTGCAAAACCATAAAGATCCAACCACAATCAAAACCCTAGTTCTACAAAAAAACATTCACCATACACCAATAAAGAAACCTAAGAACAATGAAATTGACAAATTCAAACATTAATATCATTCACATGCCAAGTAGGGTTTGATCTTCATTGTCTCCTATCTCCATTGATCTTGTTTAATATATTTGCTCTTAGTTTTTTGTATTATGCACAAGACCTCAACAAAGAATGGATTGTGGTTGTAAAGTCACTTCATTGCATAAAGAATGCTAGATTAGATTAGGATCGTGAAAGGATAAAGGAATCCTCTTATATAGAGGACACTTTTGAAAATGGAGGGATAAGATTAAGAGATGAAAGAAATAAATGGTCGGCTAGGATAAAAGGGTAGGTAAAAGAAATAAAAAAATAATGAAGGGGGTTGGTAGAGGAAAATTAAAAGATAAATGGCATTTGGGTGTTGGCAATTGACACTCATCCGATAAGGCTAATGGAATTTAGGGTTGTCATTGATGGCAACTCATTTAGAAACTCATCTGGAAACTCATCTTCAGGTGTCTATATTTATCATCGAGATTCATTGTTTAATTATTTTTCTTTGATTGGGTTAACCGATATTCACTACACTCAACCATTATATACACTTTGCTTTACACCAGGTTAAGTCTTGATCTCGGTAACATGCATTAGGAACCCGGTTAAGATATCTTGTGGCCCTAATTATTTCTTTCATGGAATTTCTGATAGCGTGTGAAGGCCAACATAGTCATTGGGATTATGCATGATATACCTTGTGATCTGGTAGCCGACAATTTTATTTTCTTCATTTGAGGCCGACATGTTCAACATGTTGACAAGGTATTTAAGGAGATCTTTTAGCGATGGATTTGATATAAATTGAAATGTGATTTTGATTGTGAATAGGTCAGAAATTGATGGTATGTTTTTTGGTAAGCCTTTGTGTGTAGTTTCATGTTTGCAGTCTGAACTAGTAGTAGAACAAAGTATCAGTAAACCGATACACAAAGAGGGTTAATAGATCTTAAATTGGAACTTATCCAGCATGGTCAAATGTGTAAGTCAGTGATACTTTTTTTTGAGCAGTGAGTCTGATTGCATGTGCAATCCCCTTTATGTAATATTTGTATACCTTGGTCAAGTATATAGATATTGTGGGTATCATCCCCACCATGGTTTTTCCCTTTGCATGGTTTTCCACATATATAAATATTTGTGTTATATTTGTGCTTCTTTATGCGTTATTTGGTTTATGCACTTAAATTTAATTAATGGTTAATCGGTTCATAAGCAATAAGTTCAAAATTAGTTTTAATGATAGAACACTGATTCACCCCCCTCCCCACCTCTCAGTGTTATTGGATTTCAACAATTGGTATCAGAGCCTATGCCTCAGAAGAATTTTAACCACTTGAGGAAGATTCAAAACTTGGAATTAATAGAAACTGGTTTGCAACAACAACTTCAACTTGCTCTTGAGGATATTGATAATGAGTAGATGGAGAATAGTAAACTAAAGAATAAACTAATGCAAGCCAGAGAATACATCATTTCATTGCAAGGAAAACTTTCAGTTGTTCAATCCAAGGGGAAGGAACTCTATGATCAATTTTAAAATTAGAATAGTGATGAGGAGGATGCTATGAAGGATCAATGTTAGAAACTCAATCAGGAGAGAATTATCTTGAATAATGAGATGCAAACCTTAACCATGAGAATGTGAAAGGAGATTGAAGAAAACCTAGCTCAAGCGGTGAAGGACAAATTTGATAAATGCTATAGAGTGGCAAATGAGAATGACATGTTGAGACTTGAGTTGATCCAGTCTCAGAACAATGAATAGGAACTTGAGAGATAGATCATAATCATGAGAGATGACTTAGTCATTGTGAATGAGTACAATGACAAGTTCAAAGTCAGCTCTGCAAAACTTGATGAACTATTGAATGTAGAACACAATATATCATTGAGGGGGAGGGTGAATCAATTATATTTAGAAATTTTCAAGTGGTGTGTGTGCAACCAGTAAGGTAAAGACAACACTAATAATCAAAAACACACAAAGTGAGTATCACATAACACCGATTATACGAGGAAAACCTAATGTGGGAAAAACATCGGTGAGAAAAACTACTAGAATCTACTGCTCCAATCCAACCTCACAATAAACAACTGTATTACAATTTTTAGGGAACCAACCTAAGGATCACCAACCCCTAATTTAGGGCACCAACCCAAGGAGCACCAATCCAAAGGAGCACCAACACCTGCATCGAGCACCAACTCAGTGATACAAAATAAAATTCCAAATTATTACAATGAAAGCACCTTGTTACAAATGAGGTTTTGTAACACCTATTCAAATTCTCTCCATTAGTTACAACTCTTCTCTGTCTCACTGGTCATTTCACTATCGGTTATCAAATCACTCTCTCTGAATCCTTTCTGGTTAATCTCTACCTTTGCTAACTTCCTTTGATGTTCACCCTGCACTCTATCACTCTCAGATGCCTTCCTACCAATTCACCTTTGCTATGTTTTCTACCGGTTGCTCTGCTTCCTTTTTCTTTTTGATTCTCCTTCTACTCTATATCTTTCTTGCTTGATCGCCACAAGTACTCACCCTTCTCTACTTAACTCTGTGTTGTTGTCTTAGAGTCTCTCTTTGTTGAACATAAATGTACCACTGAGAGGGGGGTGAATTAGTGGTTCTTAAATTATTTTCCCTTTTAAAGAAATCTTAGAATACCAGTTGTTATCCTAAGCACTAAATAATCAAACTGGTAAGACAAATGAGGATACAAAAAGAGACACTGCAACCCACAACACCATATGTATGAGGAAAACCCAATATGGAAAAAATATCGGTGAGAAATGTTGTTGGAGACTACTAATCCAATCCAGCCTGACAAATGAAACACTAAATTGCAACGATTTAGGGCACCAACCCAAGGAGCACCAACCCCTGCACCAAGCTCCAACTTGGTGATGTATAGTGAAATACAATTTTGATATAGTTATAGCTTCTGGTAGCAAATGAGTTCTGCAACTCTTGATCAAATAGGTTTCTGTCGGTTAACAATCTTCTCATCTTCATTGAATCTCACACTACCGGTTATGAGATTACTCTATCTGATTCTTGGCTACTCTTCCTTCACCCTCAGTCGCACAACACACTATGTCACACTTGGATAATTTTTTAATTACCACTCCTCACTGGTTAGCTTAACTGTTATGACTTCGACAATTTACCAGTATTTTGTCACTGTCGGTTAAACCCTCTCATTGGTTTACCTGCTCACTCACTCTACAAATTTCTTAGAATAAATTCTAAGGTATATTATCCTTCTCTGCGCTCAAACTCATTTCACTCTCCTTCACATTAAGCCTTAATCTTTTCTGTCTCAAGCTCATCTATTTATAATCTTGGATTCCCGCCTAAAACCGCATTCAACAATATCGTTGTTTATGGTAAAAATGGAAACAACAATAATATTGAAAGACTAAATGAATTCAACCGCAAAACCCTAGCCTAACAACAACAAAGATCCACCATAACATATGAAGATTACCTAACACAGTGCAGATCAAATGAAATCACAAAGATTATACCATCACATGTCCAATAGGATTTTGATCTCCATTCTTCCTATCTCCATTGACCTTGCTTGATATATTTGCTCTCAGATTTTATGTTTGCATAAGAGCTCAACAAAGAATGGAAATGTGGTTGCAAGTAGGCTTGATCGCATATGAAATTTTGAATGCTAGAATACTTGATTAGGGTTGATAATGAAGGAAGCATCTTCTTATATAGAAGACACTATAAGAAATGGAGGGATAAGATTAAGAGGTGTAAAAGATAAATGGTCGGCTAGGATTAGAGGGTAGGTAGAAGAAATAAGAAAATAATGAAAGGGTAGGTAGTGTAGGAATTAAGAAATGAATGACATGTGTCTTGGGTAGAAAAGGCTAATGAATTAATTAAATAAATAAAGATTTATTTAATTAATAGAAGAAGTGGGATCAATTAAATAAATAAAAGTATTTATTTAATTTAGGGAAAGGGTACTTTAAATGTATTTATTTAAATGGGAAATAAAGCTAGAAGAGGATAAATGAATTAATTAAATAAATAAGGATTTATTTAATTAATAGAAGAATTAGGCTAAAATAATTAAATAAATAAAGATATTTATTTAATTAGACTGGACAATTTTAGGTGTCTACATTTTGCCCCTCTTTGAGACAATGCAACTTGTCGTGTTGTTTCAAGGAAGATAAGATGAACTGATACAAAGTTGCCCCAAGATGGGAATGATATGCCCCCTCAAGAGATTGGATGAAAAATGTTGGAAAAGATCACAGACAATCTCTCGATAAGAAAGAAAGTGTAGAATGGACTGACTAGATAGGATAGAGTGACAGAGTCATGGGATAAAGAAGACTAACTCAGGAGAGTAGGGCTAGGGTAGTCTATAAGATAGACTATGAGGGAAAACATCCTCATTGTCATCCACACATCCAAGAGATCAGAGTGCAAAGAGAGCAAAGAGCGGTTAACAATTAGCAGCGATGGTATTGGTGCATGGATTTGATCGCGTTCACCGATTTTAGAAGCCAACAGATGCAGGAGAGCTGGTAAGTACCACAAAACCTCCTTGTACCTTGGTGCATTAATTGTTGTCATAGATGCATATTAGGTAGGTCAATAAATGCGCTCTAGGTAGGTCTAGAAAAATGTCAAGTGGGGGCGAAAAAATGTTAAGGCACGTCTGCGTTGGTGCCAAATGCGTCTGGGTAGGCTAGGCACGTCTGTGTTTGTGCCAGGCGCATCTATGAATTCAGTAGGGTTTATGTACAATATGAGTGCGTTTGTGTCTTGCAAGTGCATTTATGCAAGACAGGCACATCTAGGTAGATCAGAGGCACATTTGTGTGATTCAAGCGCATTTGTGTAGAGCAGGAACGTATGTGCAATATGTAAGCATGTTTATATCATGAATGCACATTTATGTCTTCAAGGCCAAATTGGCAATTTTGTGATGAACATATGCTATAGATTGGTAAGTTACTGAGAGGATACACTCAAATAGGTCCTCTAGGGAAGACTAGGATAGTAGATAGGGCTAGGATTGAAAATTCTGTGATAGAACATACGTTGCCAATTAGGAAACTACTCAAGAGGATACACTCAAGCAGAGGCCCTAGGATAGGATAGATCCAGGCACTTTGTGATGAATAGGGAGTACCATAGACATTGACAATTTTGTGATAGAACATACGTTGCCAATAGGATTAAGCTAAAATTGACAATTATGTGATAGAACATACATTGTCAATTGGATAAGCTACTCAAGAGGATACACTCAAGTAGGTGCCCTAAAAGATAGGATCAAAGCAGCACTTTGTGATGAACATGGAATGCTACTAGGATAAAAAGTAGTACTTTGTGATGAACAGGGAGTACTAAAAAGAGTAGCACTTTGTGATGAACAGGGAGTGCCAAAAAGTAGTACTTTGTGATGAATAGGGAGTACTAAAAAGAGCAGCACTTTGTGATGAATAGGGAATGCCACTATGATTGACACACTTGATTTGCTTGATTGCAGGAGGACCTACCGATGTTGGAGTCACGAGAGCGATTCCCTTCGACTCAGATTTTATGACCAAAGTTGACACTCGAGGAGAGAGCAACAGTTCAGGCTATGGGACTGCGACATATTCTGTATGTGCCCGAGTTTCAGGTGAACATGGGATTTCTGACTACATTAGCTGAGAGATGGCACTCAGAGACATGCACTTTTCATTTGTCGATGGGTGAGATGATAGTCACGTTGGAGGATGTGTACAGGATACTGCGGATATCGATCGATGGGGAGTTAGTTCCTTACGGTCGAGAGGGAGACATGGATAAACTGAGATGAGTGTTACAAGATCCAGGACTAGAGATGAGGGCATGAAACGTGGCTTAGGATACCATGAGATGGATAGGATTGGCACTACTAGCGGTACTGGCAGGAGTGATCAGTGGGTTCTTATGTCCAGATAGGATGACATGAGGGTTGGTAGTGGGGTGGGGGAGGACTCTGGAGACATTGGTGACAAAGCACACTAGGTTTACATGGGGACTATTTTTGTTGGCACACTTGTACTATGAGCTACATTAGTTTATATATCACAGATTGACAGGATTAGGATGTGGGGTGACACTATTGCCGGTATGGGCTTATGAGCATCTGTCGGTTACACGATCGATCCACTTCAGGGGTAGAGGACATGGGCGTAGCTATGTACACTTATATGATATGATTACATCTCAGCCACAGATTGGGAGATTGGAGTATTGGCATCGAGTGATCGATGAGGTAGACAGTGTGGTATGGAGGCCATATCAGGACTGTGAGGAGTGGGAGGATGATGTAGTGGAGCTACCATATGTATTTCAAAGCAAGTATCTTATTGGTCGGACACCGTATGTTATTGAGAGACAATTGGTAGATAGGGTGGGTAGGCAATTTGGTAGGATACAACGGATTCCATGGGGTTCATGGATGTATGCACGGATGGTGAGAATAACCTATATTGTTGTTTTGTAAAACAATTTAGAGAATAACCTTGTGCAGCTAGGCTTTTGGACATAAAATCAAGATCTTGGATAGATTTGATCCGATCACACAAATGCCTTGGAAATTTTGTACCAATTTTTTTTGGCAAGTTGAAGATAGTATCAAAAGCTCTCAAACCAGAATTTAGATCTATTGGAGCATATTTTAATTTTCTATGAATTTTTTATGAATTTCCATAAAAAATTAATTTTGAGAGCAAATGAGAGAATGTTTTGGATTTTCTTACATTTTTGGAAATATCTTAGAATTATACATAGGATCTCTACTTTGTTATTTTAATTTTTATGCAAAATATTTCCTAAAAAATTAGATCTTTATAAATTAGGGTTTTTCATTATTTTGATCAGATCTCACAAACTGCTTTGAATTTTGAGATCCAATTTTGTTTCCTTGTCAAGAACAATATCACAAATTGTCAGTAAAAAAATTAGATTTGTTGGATCATATTTGAATTTTCTATGAATTTTTTATGCATTTTTATAAAAAATTAACTTTGAGAGAAAAGTACCGAACTTTTCGGATTTTGTTACATTTTTAGAAATATCTCAAAATTATACACATGATATATTGTTTGTGATTTTAATTTTGATGCAAAATAATTGCTAAAAAAATGGATATTTAAACATTAGGGTTTTGCATTATTTTGCTCATATCTCACAAACTGCTTGAAAATTTTGTAGGAATTTTTTTGTGCAAGTTTGAAATGCTAGCAGGAGTTTCCAGTAAAAAGTTCAGATTTTTTGGATCAATTTTGCATTTTATATGATTTTTCATAAAAAATATTTTTTGGAGCAAATTAGAAACTTCGTTGGATTTTCTTACATTTCTGGAAATGTCTTGAAATTTTACAGGTGGCATGTTTTTTATGATGCAAAACAACTCATGGAAAATCAAATCTTTGAATCTATCTAAAAAACATCCTGTCGAAGGCCCCTATTTCACAAAGTCTTTTGGATATAAAGTTTACCTAACTTGTGTGCTTGCGGGAGGGGTATTATTGCAAAACTAATCAAAAATCTTTGTTGTATATTTTTGGCAAGGGTTTTTTTATCTTTATTGTGTGTCTTGTTTTCATAGATTACCAAACACTTCAATTAGTGCACTAAAATTGAACCAGTGTCTTTTGTGTCTTGAGTAATAGGCTCTTTTTGTTTAATCTCTAGAGGGCCTGTCTCCCTGTGTGGTCATTAGGACTACTAGTGAGGAGAGAATGACCCAAGTGGTAGCGAGGAAAACCCACCTCTTCCAAACCACTATAAATAAATGTATCCATGGTGAAAGCCATGGGTAACACGTGCTGATTAGTTCATACCGACACTATGTCTCCCCATAAACCCATTTGATCAAATTTATTTGATCAGTTGTAGGGCATAACCCCTACCGGCTGGGAGCCTTCTGTATTTACAGAGTTGAAAGTGTCACATGTATGGCCACATGAGCGGATGCCCTTACTAGCACCTTTTTGTTTTAGAAAGCCAAAATCCTTCTAGTTGTTAGGGCAGGAGGTTAGACCTCTAGAGCGGCCCACACACATATGGTTCTTAGTAGAGATACAAAGTTCACCATGAGGATTTTTCATGGGGACTGATGCTTGGCTGCCCTAGAGAAGTGAGTGCCAAGGGTGGAGCCAGTGGGGTCAAGCATCTAAGTATCTACTTTGAATAGTGTAGCCTTAGGGGAAACCCCATGTGGGATCAACAACTATTGTCATGGCCAGCCATAAAAATTATGCTTGTCTTCTTTTGAACATTCAAACATTCAAGGTCAAACATCAAAACATTGTGTCTTTTTTGTCTTCAAGTGTATGCAAAACATTTTTACATCAAAATGGACAAATTCAGATTTGGTTACAACAACTTCACAAACTGGAAAAATTTACACTCCAACAAACAAGAGCAATTAGTTTTAGAATTCTTGATTTTCCTATGTTATTTCTCTAGATTTTTATCTAGCATTCAACCTACCTTTGGGTCTCACAAATTTCATCATTGCTTTACACCTTGCATTACATTCACATTTGTCTAAACTTGAGTCAAAAGTCACTTGCTTATCCTCATCTTACTTTGTCAACACACTACATACAACAACATTTTGCTAAGTGGTCCCTCATCAAGGTCTATCACCTTTGGGCCTCATTTGGTCTTACTTAGAGTCAAGGTCAACTTACCTCATCAAGAGAAACTATCATCTCTTTGGAAGTCACACCTACTCTACTACATACATACTTGGTCTTACACTTTGGACATTGTAGGTACACCTCATATTCATTTGCATTCCATCCAACTCTTGGTCTTCCATTTTCATTTAGTCTCACACATCTTGGTCAATACCTAGTTCATGTTTGAAACCCATTCCCAAAAATCTAGGAGAGAAACTAAAGAGGCTCAAGAGTCCACAAATATGAGTGCCTATGAGTATGATAATGATGTCTTTTTCAATTCTGGTCATACCACATTACCTGACATGGACACTTATAGAAACATTCAAAATATTGAGAACATGGATAACACAAACAACAATGATACACACAATGACAATATGGACAACTTTTCCGTACATTCAATAGAAGTGGAAGACTCCATTATGGATCCCTATTTTAATCAATTGGTTGAGGAAATAATGAGGAGAGATAGACAATATTTCTTACAAGTGATGGCACAAAGTGGAGCCAAGATCCCTCATGATTTTGACATGTCTCAAATAATAGAAAATCAACCTTTGCATGAACCTCAACTCAACATGGATCAAAGGAGGCCTAATATTGGAGGCAATAGAGGACCACATTTTGTGCCTGAATCACCATAATCTTTGTTTCAAAAACCTGAGATCCCACATACACATGGTCAAGCTTATGATACTCACCTTCGTAGACCATTATGGAAGTCTTATGCAGAAAAATATACTCAATCACATACCAATGCTAAGGGCCAATTACCAAAGAAATTGGATATCCAAAGGCATGTTCAAAATTTGGACACAAGGAAACCCCGCATCAAATTTGGGGGCAACACACTAGAAAAATCTCTTGACATTCCTATAGAGTATGGTATACATGGACAAAATAGATATTCCATTCCTCATTATGACTCAATACCAAGGGGTTCCTATACTCAGTATCATTATAGACCTCCTCCATATGAGCATGTTTATGATCAATACCATCCATATATGAAATATCCTCCTCCTCCACCCAGTGGCTCAGGCATGGGATATGGTCCAAGAAGTTGATCTCCACCCAAGAACAATTTGGAACAAGTAAAGGATTTACAATAGAAAATGGAGGATATAAATACACCAAAGATGGCTTACACAATGAGAGACATATGTCCCTATCCATTTGACAAAAGCATTCTAATGCCTCCTTTTCCTACACATTTCGTGACACCTAAGTTCGATAAGTACAGAAAAGGAGATCCTAAGGCACATATAAGATAGTTTTTCATAGCTTGCATTGAGGTAGCAGTAGAAGAGACATATTTGATGAGACTATTCCCACAAAGCTTAGGTGATCAAGCTATGGAATGGTTCTCCCAACTCCCACCTGGAATTAAGGCATGGGGTGATTTAGTAGAGGCTTTTATCCAACATTTCTCATACAACATAGAGACAGACATATCAGTCACTTCTTTGTGCAACACCAAGCAAAAGGATGGAGAGTCTTTTTCATCATTTTTTACAAATATGGAGGAATCTAGCTAGCAGATGCTCTTGTGAAATTCCACAAAAACAAATGGTAGAGATGTTCACCCAGAATGTTAACAAAGACATTGGTTATGACCTGAGAAAAGCTTGTTTGTCCACCTTCAAGGATGTCATTGAAAAAGGCTTAGCAATAGAGAAGGTCCTAATTGAACAAGGAGTAATTAAGATATTCAAAGAAAACAAAGAGGACTTTAAAGGAAAAGACAAGCCAAGATTTTGGAATAAAAACAAGAACACAGTCAATGATGGTGTTGTTGATGCCAATACAGTACGACCCAAAATCATTTTTTCTAGATCAAGCTCTACAAACAATCAAGTGAATACTCAAACAACTTCAAAACCATGAAGGAGATACACCCCATTGGGAGAACCACTTTAGTCAGCTTTCAAGAAGCTAGTGGCAAATGAAACAATAACAATTCTAGATATGCCTCCATATGAGCCAAAGGTCAAAACAACCTGGTGGAATGACGATGAATACTGCGAATATCACAAAAGAAAGGGTCATAAAATAGGAAATTGTCATCGACTAAATAAAATCATACAAGATCTTATTGATAAAGGAGGCATTGAGATTGAAGGACATTCATCTAATCAAGAACATGAGATGTTCAAGGAACCATTCCCTAAATATGACAAGGGAAAAGCTAAAGCCACAGATGACCAGACCAACTATACCAAAGCATCCTATAACTATGATTCAACTATTAATCACATTTCAAAGGACAATTATGTCTCTACCATTATGATCAAGGACAAAATGCCTAAAAATTCTACCCAAAGACCCAAGGTTGTCCTAAAAAGCATTGGATCTTCTTCTGAACCTACCTTTGAATGTAATGTTACAACTCATTGAGGTAAATTCACTTTGCAAGGTGCTCCAAATAAAAACACCACTTCCTCATCAACCAAACCTGAGTATGACCTTGTAAAATAGTTAGGGAAGACACTTGTACTTATCTCAATCCTAGAGCTTTTATGCATATCCCCTGCACATAAGGCCATTCTTGATAAAACTTTGAGAGACACTTCCATCCCCACTGTTCTAAACGTGGACAAGTTTTGAGCCATGGTGGGATACCTTTTTGTTCCACACTCCCTTACATTCATAGAAGCTGATGACGCCTCGATGATCCAACCACATAATGCACCTTTACACATTGAAGCCTTGTTACACAAACATCGAATAAAATGAGTCTTGATAGATGGAGGAGCTAGTCTCAATATATGTACTTTGAACACAATAATATGATTGGGATATTCAGATAAAGCTATGAATGCTACAAACAAAATTACCATTAAGGCATATGATGATGAAGAGAATTCATCCAAAGGCACAGTCACCTTACCTCTCAGGGTTGGGCCAGTTACAAAAGATGTGGTTTGTCATGTCCTAGACCTAGATCTCACATACAACATATTGCTAGGATGTCCTTGGATTCATGAGATGAGGGTAGTCCCATCTACATACCACCAATGCATTAAGTTTCCTCACAATGGAGTTGAAGTAATAGTTAATGGTGATCCTATTCCATTTATATAATACAATAACTTGAGACCAAAAGCTGACACAATTATTCCAAATAATATAGAAGCTATCCCTTCTTCGACATACATTGACCCTGAATCATTGAAACCTTCAACATCAAAACAAGGTGAGCTTAAAGGGAAATATTTGGACAAAGGCATGGGTGAATACACTTTGAATCAAACCATGTGCTTACAACAAGTTATGAGTTCACCAAAAGAATATGGATGACCACATCCTTCTAAACAGGTATCTATCATTACACTCAAATGGGATGCTACTATCTTCCAAAAGTGGGGTGAAATGGAAGAAGAGTTATACAAAATTATTTACAAGGACCTTGAAGATTGAACACAAGATCACATCAACATACCATGCAAAAAATATGGCAAAGGGTTCAAGATCCTACAAAAGTTTGGGTATGATGGTAAAAGTCCTCTCGGTTTAAGAAAGGAAGGTATCATTCAACCTTTGCAACCAGAATTGACATTTAAAAAGGAGCGCTCAAAAGGGCTTGGTTTCATGTCTTCTAGGGTAAATACTCAAAAGACAAAAAATGAATTACAAATCAAGGCTTCTAAAGATAAACAAGAGAACCACTATTCCACAGACTCCAATGATTGGGAATGGGGTTCAAAAAAATCCTCCAGTGACTATGAGCTCACCAAGACATTCAGGGAACTAGGTGAACCTATAGAAGAAGAGGAATTTTAGAGAAAATTCAAAGTTGGTCAAGAAACAACCCCTGAGGATCCCACACAATCTTTGTCTCTAGGTTCTAGGTCAAAATCACGAAGAATGAGGACACCCGTCCTAGAATGCGCTACTAGTGATGACAATTTGGACTTGTTCATGATTGAGACAGATGAGGAGAGTGCCAATGATGACCTTGACATACCTGAATATAACTGCATCTTCACCCTTAGTCCCCCTGACTTTGAAAATATTGAAGGCCTTCCCCTTGTTCACCACCAACTTATTGACTAGGACCATGAAGGACCTGTACAGTTTGACACATTCCAAAATGATGAAGCCTTTATTGACTATCTAGGCATATGAGATGATCTTCCACTTGGGGACCATAAGGAAGGATACACCATAGAACTCAACAGTGTGGCATATTTTGGTGAGGGGGTTGGGCCTTTTAGTCGCAAAAAAGTAAAAAATAAAAACAAATCATGGGTCTTATTGTGAAAACCGCACTGTGGCATTGTCTGACCCCAAAAAGGTAAAAAGAAAGGACGTATCTAAGGGTGAAAACCTCTCTGAGGTACCCAAAGATGGAAGGCTTAGCTTTCTCCCAGCATCATATGAAGAAAAATCATCTATGTTAGTAGAGGAGACAATCAAAACAAACATTGGTACAAAAGAAATCCCACATAACATATTCCTGGCACAATCTCTGACAGAGATAGAAAGACCAAAGTTCATAAGTTTCTTCACAGAGTGAAAAATCAATTTTGCATGGTCATATGTTGATACGCCGGGACTGGATCCAGATTTACTAATGCATCATTTGATAGTTAAATCAGGAGCAAAACTAGTGAAATAGAAATTAAGAAAGATGCATCCCCAAGTGGCATTATTAGTCAAGGCGGAGCTTGAAAAATTATTGGATCTCAAATTCATACGCCCAATTGATTGTCCTGAATGGATCTCTAACTTAGTACCAATTAGTAAGCCAGATCATAGCATGAAAATATGCACAGATTTCAGAGACATCAACAAAGCTTGTCCTAAGGATGATTTTCCATTGCCAAATATTGACCTGATTGTAGATCTCACAGCAGGTCATGTGATGTTATCTTTGATGGATGGATTCTTCGGCTACAATCAAATAAAAATTGCATCCGAGGATCAACACAAAACAACGTTTACTTGTCCCTGGGGAACTTTCTTCTGGAATTTCATGCCCTTCGGGCTAAAGAATGCATGCGCTACATATCAAAGAGCCATGACTACCATCTTTCATGATCTCATGCACATAACTGTAGAAGATGTTGATGACCTTTTGGGAAAATAAATAGACAGAGCTACACATTTGGACATACTTTCAATCATTTTTGATCGGTTGGAAAAATATAAAGTAAGATTAAACCCCAAGAAATGTGTCTTTGGAGTAACCTCCGGGAAGCTCATAGGATTCATTGTCTCAAAAAGAGGAATTGAAGCCGATCCAACAAAATTCAAGGTGATCCTAGAGATTCCACCACCGAGAAATATCAGTCAACTTCGATCTTTACAAGGAAGACTCCAGTCCATATGAAGATTCATAAAACAACTTGCAGATAAATGCCATCCTTTTCAACACTTGCTACACAAAAACATCAAATTCAAATGGGATGATAACTGTCAATAGGCTTTTTAGATACTCAAATATTATCTTCTAAATCCACTAGTCTTGATGTCACCAATTCTAGAACAACCCCTATTACTCTACATATCAGCTACATCAACAACACTGGGGGCACTCTTAGGACAACAAGATGTCGAGGGAAAAGAAAAGGCAGTCTACTACATCAGTCGTACTTTGGTAGGCTATGAGCTAAACTACACACCAATTGAGCGTGTGTGTCTCGCTGTGGTCTTTGCTTCGCAGAAATTAAGACACTACATGCTAACTCATAAAACTAAGCTAGTTGTAAGGATCAATCCATTGAAATACCTTCTCAATAAAGTGACACTTACTGGTCGACTGGCCAAATGGGTGATGCTCTTGAGTGAATTTGATATTGAATATGTAGACAGAAAAGCAATAAAAGGACAAGCCATCACAGATTAGTTAGTAGATACTCCCATGATAGATGATGCTCCTCTAACTTCAAAATTTCTAGATGAATCCATCTTGATGGTATCACACATGAATCCTGGGCAATTGTACTTTGATGGCTCATACACATAGTATGGTGTAGGCACTGGCATCCTTTTCATCACACCTCAAGGAGATTCCATACCAAAATCATATCGATTATCATTTCCTTTCACTAATAACATAGCAGAATATGAGGCATTAACAACTGGATTACGGATTGTAGTTTAGTGGAAGATCCAGGAACTTCATGTTTTTGGGGACTCTCAACTTGTAATTCATCAAGCAACTGATGAATACCAAACAAAGGATGAAAAATTAATGCCTTACAAGAAAATGGTGGATGACCTGAAACAACATTTCACAAAGTTAAACTTTGAGCAAATACCAAGAGAGCAGAATCGAGCCGCAGATGCCATGGCTACTATTGCTTCACTGATAAATTAACCACAGAATGAAACCCGCTATGAGTTCTTGGTGGATAACCTTTTGGTTCCCTCGTATTAGATCACTCTTTCTGAGATGATAGGTGTCATTGGTCCTGATTCCCAGTTATACGGGTCCATTTTCACATACCTTCATAATAATATCCTTCCTCCTAACTTATCCAATAATCAATGTCGCACTTTCATTCACCAATCTTCTCAATACATCATTTTAGCCGATATCCTATACTGTCGAGGTCTAGATGGCACTCTTCTTAGATGTTTAGAAAGGGACGAAGCTCAAATCGCGTTATGCTATGTTCATGAAGGGATATGTGGTCCACATTCTAATGGTCCTACCTTAGCCAAGAAACTCATCAGGACTGGATATTTCTAGCCCAATATGGAAAAAGACTCATATCAGTTTGTCAAAAAATGTAAGCAATGTCAAATTCATAGAGACCTTATTCATGCACTAGCACAAGAACTTCAACTGATTGCAACTCCTTGGCCCTTTTGCCAGTGGGGACTCAATCTCATAGGAAAGATTCACCCTCCTTCCAATGGCCACAAATTTAGCATCACTGCCATAGAGTATTTCACAAAATGGATTGAAGACGTGCCTCTTACACAAGTCACTAGAAAATAGATTGCTACATTCATTCTCAACTACATCATTTGTCGGTATGGTATTCCTATTTCCATAATCACCGATAACAGATGTCCCTTCAAAAATCAAGATGTTCATGAACTTTGTGATCACTTCCATATTACCCATCATTTCTACATGCCCTATTACCCCCAAGGTAATAGTCAAGCTGAGGCATCTAATAAAACCATTCTTAAAATCCTAAAAAAGATAGTCGATAACACTAGCCGCAATTGGCATATCGAACTAAATCCCGCACTTTGGGCTTATCATACAAGTGTTCACACACCTATAGGAGCCACACCTTATTCACTTATCTATGGCATTGAAGCTATCTTTCCTATCAAGTTCGATTTACCATCTTTACGAGTCTCTTTACAAAACATTACCAGTGATGAAGACTATAGGGTCTCTCGCTTACAAGAACTAGAACTATTGGATGAACGAAGACAAATTGCTTTTAATCACCTTAAGGATTATCAACAACGAATGAGTCATAGTTACAATCATAAAGTGAATCCTCATGCATTTGAGGTGGGTGACTTAGTTCTCAAAGAAAATCCTAAAAATCAGCAAGACAGAGAGAAGAAGGGCAAGTTTGAACCAAATTGGCTTGGTCCTTACATCATTACAACATCCTATGGATTGGGTGAATATCAGCGTTCAACTCCAGATGGCAAACCTTTTGAGGATCCTATTAATAGCAGGCACCTTTGTAGGTTTTACACATAGCTCTTAAGAGTATCCTAAAAAAAAAAAAATCATAAACATAAAAAATCGTTACTTGGTGAAAACCTAGCAAACAGGCGCCTTGTGACACAAAAAAATTGAAAAATAAAAAAAAGTAAAGAAAAACATTTCATCCAATGGTGAAAACCACTTTGGTGGTGCCCTGGGCAAGTACCATGGTGAAAACCGGGTCACCAGCACCATGCGTAGAGACATTGTTCCTCCCTCCTTCAGGATTCACTTTCATCTCGTCACTTTGCACACACTCACAACCTTTCCATCCATAATAAATCAGCTCCTATGTATGGCTAAGGCAAATCTTGCATCTAGTGATGGGTGTGGAACTGAGCGCATCACATGTTTTGAGAAGTACAATTTCTTTTAGTTTTCTTCAGTCTATCTGTGCGCAATCCACAATAAAACAACATTCGCATCGCCAATCCGCAATAAATTTCTATCTTCTCTGCAATAAAGTATCAGTTTCATGGATTCAGTCAGTTTCAGATGAGATGCAGCAACAATGGGCCTCAACAAATCAAATCTTTCAATAGACTCAGACAACATTATGGTTCAGTTCTATCTATCCTTTTGGGAAAGTAAACATTGTGACCACAATCAATTAGACTTATACAAGTGACAAGAGACACTAAACTTGAGGACTACAGTGGATGTTGGTGTCAAGTCTTGGTTTTCTTTTGATTTTTATCTTTTTGGTGACATGTCTTTTAGCTTTTCCAGGATGTCTCTGACTAGAGATTTTATCTCCAGGATGTCTTTGACTAGAAAGGCGAGGATGGGGTATCGTCACCTATTTTTATTTGTTGTCTATGGATTGTCTCTTACTAATTCTATGACTTGTCCAAGGATATGAGGACATTGTGAGTCTAGTATGAACTGGGGCATTCTTTGTTTGCAACTATCTTATCTCCATGAAAATGGGTACAATGACTTTCAGGGTCGAACATATGCCTCGATTGTCATAACCTATTTTGCCATAATAAAGCTCAATGATGATAACACACAAGAAGCTCTTTCACTTTCATATCTTCTATCTTCCATCCCCCTTTCTTGATTGACCTCCATCATTCTTCCCAAGTCCGTGTAGCCTACTATCACACGATTGAGTATAATGACACACCAAAAATATTTGCATTTCATACAGTTGCACCTACATTATCACATATTAGCATTTCATACATACATATAGATATCACAATTGCATCACATCCTGCACACAACACATGTTAGCAAATGTTACATTTTCATCATCTAAATAGTCATTTGCATTATCATATTCATCTGCATTTCATACATTCACATTTGCATTTGCATAACATATTAAAAACATAAAAGAACAAAAATATTGCATTTCATCATGTACATACTTACATGCATCACATAGAAACATACATCACATAGATACACATACATATAGCTGCCAAAAGGATGAATCATCTCATATATATATCTCAAAATCATAAGTGTCATGATACAATGATGTCAAAATCATATGGATACAATCACCCGAAGGTGCCATCATACAAAATGGTACAAAACTGATACATAGGGGGCCCTCTAAGGCTATGATGAACTCCCTCCCTCGGAGCCGCCTAGCCTCGATGGAGTCTGAGCCCTGGAAGGACCTTCCCTAGGATCATCTCTCTTGTCCCCTCTATCTAGTGGTGGTGGAGGACCCATAACCCCACCGCTAGATGCCTATCTCCTGTCTCTCCCTCCAGTGGTCATTGCAGTCCGTGATGGTCTCCAAAAGCTCCTAGCTTGCTGATTTGGTGGCACCACTCCATAGTACAGGTCTCGCTAGTAGGCTATCTCCTCCCCTACTCATAGAACATAGGTGTATCTGGCCCCTATTTCCTCTACTGCCTGTCTCCCTACCCTCCATGCTGTTTCAGCCTCTTTGTAGCACTGAATAGCCTAACCCCTCTCCCGCTCAGTGTCCCCTAGCTGTCTCCTGAGCCTAGTTGTCTCCCTCTCCAAATCTTGGATCTCATCATCCTATCCCTAGCAGATCTCCCTCAAGGATAGTAACTCATCCTCCTCCTCTCATTTGCCTATCCCTGGGCGTGCCAAAATGTTTATGGTAAAAATTGAAACAACAATAATATTGAAAGACTAAATGAATTCAACCATAAAACCCTAGGCTAACAACAAAAAAGATCCACCATAACATATGAAGATTACCTAAGACAATGCAAATCAAATGAAATCACAAAGATTATACCATCACATGTCCAATAGGGTTTTGATCTCCATTCTTCCTATCTCCATTGATCTTGCTTGATATATTTGCTCTCAAATTTTATGTGTGCACAAGAGCTCAACAAAGAACGGAAATGTGGTTGCAAGTAGGCTTGATCACATATGAAAGTTCAAATGCTAGAATGCTTTATTAGGGTTGATAATGAAGGAAGCATCTCCTTATATAGAAGATACTATAAGAAATGGAGGGATAAGATTAAGAGGTGTAAAAGATAAATGGTTGGCTAGGATTAGAGGGTAGGTAGACGAAATAAGAAAATAATGAAAGGGTAGGTAGTGTAGGAATTAAGAAATGAATGACATGTGTCATGGGTAGAAAAGGCTAATGAATTAATTAAATAAATAAAGATTTATTTAATTAATAGAAGAAGTGGGATCAATTAAATAAATAGAAGTATTTATTTAATTTAGGAAAAGGGGAATTTAAATGTATTTATTTAAATGAGAAATATAGCTAGAAGAGGATAAATGAATTAATTAAATAAATAAGGATTTATTTAATTAATAGAAGAATTAGGCTAAAATAATTAAATAAATAGATATTTATTTAATTAGACTGGACAATTTTAGGTGTCTACAATCGTGTTAGGTTTTTCCTTCTCCAACTCGAACCAAATCCGATTTGATTCTATCTTCTTTTCTAGAGATATGATCTTCATGACATTGATCAACACCAACAAAGATTTGCATTCCAATGTGCATTTTTTAAATCTGGAGGTTTGCACCATGTTTTTCTACTTTTCTCTGTCATTCACCATTAATGGCTTTGTTGTTTCCTTCACCAAATGGGTACGAAGATCAAATCTTCTTTCAGGATCAGTTCAGTTGCTTTGCTAGCTTGCCTTCCTCGAGCCGCAATCCTATGGCATCCTCTATGACTTGTGAGTTCTTCATAAAAGTCGACCTGCTTGCTGATTTGTTACGTTGATGCACACTTCATCGACCTTTATAATACCTCCACCTGGCATCCAGCTATCATGATTGGCAACATCCACTTCTACTTGGATTCCTATGTCAGTTTAACATTCTTTGTCAATCAAGGTTTACTACCATCTTAGTTCACCTTACCGGTATGACCATCAAACATCTTTTGTACTAGCAGCACATCCTAGGTGTGTGCCTTATCAGTAAGCCTACTAACTAGTAGCCTTCCTTTTGTCTACTCACTCATATGTGCATTGTCATCATATGTCTTTCTCTTCTTATATAGATCACCACTTTTATGTCTTTCTCTTCTTATACCAGTCACTACTTACTTACTGGTGACCTTGCCAAAACCAGTTTGACATCAATGATAACTTAATTCCAATAATGCCAACAATCTCCCCCTTTGGCATTGATGTCAACTTAATGCAACACACTTCATATCGGTATATTTCTCCCCCTTTGACATAATGAGAAAGGGTATTGTACATTCCCCCTTTGATCCATACCTAGCTCCCCCTTTGGCTACTACCAGTGATTGCAGTTGGTACTGAGATGTGGTTCAAGAGTTATAGATGTTGCTATGAACTCCCCCTAAACCATATCAAACCTTCCTTTCTTAGGTGCATAAAGAATATGACACAACTCTAAACTTGTGTCTTAGGTACTCAAAGGTGCTTACTAGCAATGGTTCGGTGAAAATGTTTGCTACTTGTTCTCCGATAGGGACATGGTCCATCTTTACTTCCTGTCCTTCAACCTTCTCTTTGAAAAAATGATACTTGATGGCTATATGCTTTGTCTTGGAATGCATCATCAGATTCTTTTATATGTTGATGGCACTCGAATTATCAAACCAGATGAGAATAGGGTGAGTGATGTCCACCTGTATGTCCTTGAGATTTTTCTTCATCCAAAGGAACTGAGAGCAGTATGTAGTTGCAACAATGTGTTCTTCTTTAGTAGTAGATAGGGAGACTAAATCCTATTTCTTGCTACGCCATGAGACCAACCGGTTACATAGGAAGAATGCACCACCACTTGTGCTCTTTTGGTCATCAATGAAACCTTTCTAATCAACATCAATGTATGCTTCCAAGATGAATTCCCCTTGTTTAGGGTACCACAATCCATAACTGACTGTTCTTTGGAGGTACCTAAATATTTTGCTTACAACATTCATATGTGACTGCTTAGGTGCATCTTGAAATTTGGCCACCATGCACATTGCCTATACTATATTTAGTCTAGAAGCCATGAGATACAATAGATTTCCTATCATGGATCTATACAATGTTTGATCCACCATCGGTGATTCATCATTTTTGCTTAATTTTCTTCCAGTCATCATGGGGGTACTTACCGGTTTGCGATCCTCCATTTGAAATTTCTTCAACATATCCTTTGCATACTTGGTTTGTGAGATAAATATTCCCTTATCTTTCTATAATATCTCCAAACCAAGGAAGTATGTCAATTCACCAAGCCTTGACATCTCAAATTCTGACTGCATCTAATCAGCAAATTCTTTGCAAAAGGTGTCCTTATTGCCTTCAAAAATAATTTCATCTACATACACAACCACAATGATCATGTGGTTTCCATCTTTCTTTATGTATAAATTGTTGTCAGCACTCCCCTTTTTGAATCCTTGCTCCTTCAGGTATTGATCTAATCTTGAATACCATGCTCTAGGGGATTTCTTTAAGTCATATAGGGCCTTCTTCAATAGGCACAAAAAAATTTCATCATCATGTACCATAAACCCTTCCGGTTGCTCCATGCACACTTCTTCCAAATTTCCATTAAGGAAGGCATATTTTATATCCATCTGATATAGTTTATAACCCTTGTAGGTAGAAAAGGCTAGAAACATCATAATTGATTCTAATATAGCTACCAGTGCAAATGTTTCTTCAAAGTCAATGCCCTCTACTTGAGAGTATCATTTGGACACAAGTCTAGCTTTATGCTTAACAAATTTACCTTATTCATTCATCTTATTTTGGTAGACCCATTTAGTGCCAATGATGTTCTTGTCTTCCAATCTAGGGACTAATTCTCAAGTCTTGTTATTCTCAATCTATTGTAGTTCTTCTTCCATGGCATCCATCCATTCCTATCTTTTGCTAGCCTCATTAAATGTTTTAGGTTCTACTTCAGTCATGAGTCAGAAGTTGACTTGTTCATCATTCTGGGAAAGTCTTCTTCTAGTCTACACACCATCACTCTTATTTCCTATAATCTTCTCTTTCAGGTGATTTAGCTGCACATACTGGTTGGGAGCCTTCTTGGATGGTTCTTCTGGTTCATTATCTGACTAAGCTTCCTCACCTTCATCACTAGAATCATCATACTAGTTCACCTGTGATTGAAGTCCATTGTGCATATCCTCATCAACTCTTACATGCACACCCTCGATGAATCTTCTTAGTCTTTTGTTGTAGCACTTGTAGGCCTTGATATTAGATGAGTAACCAAGGAAGATTCCTTCATCACTTCTAGAGTCAAAAATACCTAGACCATCCATGTCTCTCTTGATAAAGCACTTGCTTCCAAATATTTTGAAGTATTTGATTAATGGCTTCCGATCATCCCACAACTCATAAGGTGTCATTTTTTTGTTTGTTCTTAGTTAAACCTGGTTCAAAGTATATATAGCAGTATGAACAACTTCCTTCCAATATGTGTTTGGAAGACTGGCCTCATTTAACATGGTTTTGGCCATCTTCTTGACTGTCTTTCTCTTCCTTTCTACCACACCATTTTGTTGTGGTGTCCTAGGGGTTGAGTATTCCCTTCTAATTCCATGTTTTTCACAATAATATTTAAACTCACTTTATGTAAACTCTCCACCCGAGTCTGATCTTAGACATTTTAGACTGATCCCACTTTCCTTCTCCACCATCTTCCTAAAGATCTTGAATCTATCAAATGCTTGTGACATATCTTGTAGGAAAGTGACCCATGTCATTCTTGAATAATCATCAATAAAGAGCATAAAAAATCTTTCACCAGCAAGAGCTCTTGTCCTAGTTGGACCACATAGATCTTTATGTACAATCTCAAGTGGTATTGAGGTGTTGTACTCTTTTGTCCTAAAGATCACCTTAGTCTTCTTCCATTTTACACATTCATCACAAAATGTGCTTACCAGTTTGATGATGGGTGGAATATGTTGGCATTATGTGAACTGGTATGAAAACCGATATGTGGACATAATGACATTGTATGTTGTCATTGATGTCAATATGACGAAGAGAAGAAGAACCAGTATAACACTGTGAACCAACACTCACTGTGAACCGGCATTTGTGCCAAATTGAAGCAGCATATTTGTTTAAAGATGAACCAACATAAGGTTATGGGAACCGGCACATGGAAGCAGCGTATGACTACCAGTTGGTGGTCTCAACTTTAGGGTTTCCGGTTTGAGTGCTTCAAGCCTGTGTGGCTCAACCAGTGACTGTGTGTGATGAGTTAGCATGGTAACAACAAACAAATTGTGTTGCCACGTAAGCTTTGTGCGCGTGAAGGATCTTGCATGAGGGAGATTGTTCCTATCTACCTTGGGAATGTGCAAAGTCTGTAAAATGGTGATAACATGTGATGGGTTATCAGCCACCATGAAATCGGTGGAAAATGAACGATGGAGAATGTCTTGAGATTGGATCAAGACTGTTGCATTTAATGTTGTATGCTCAACGGTTAGGATTGAACCATTTTGAATTCCTTAACCTAACAGGTTTAGGGTTTAGGGTTTATGATACCGACCTATTTGTTATTCTATAAGGTTGATGTTGTGACTCTTCCAAAGGTTGTTGGCAAAAGTTGTGTGTGTGTATCTAAGAGAAGAGATACATGATTCTTGCTAGACCAAAGGAGAGAAGTCATATCTGCAAAGTGTAAGTGCAGAAGGTGAAAAGGAGCCTAAGTGGATCTGCATTGGCATTGAGTGCTATTATTAGGTCATTGATATACCTATTGATCTTTAACCACCTCAACAGTTGTGAAATCCCCTAACAGGGTAGCCTTAACCGGCTTGTTGAAAATCCTTTAACAGGGTAACTCAAGGCTACTGAGTCATTGATATCCTTTAGCTATTAAGTTCTTGAAATCCTCTAACAAGGTAACCTTTAACAAGGTTTAACCCTTAACTGGGTATTGTAGCCATCCCTTAACCAGGTGATCCCTAACAGGATCGGTTCCTAACAGAACCTATTGTATCTATCTTTAACCAGACAAGGCTCCTAACAGAGCAGACTTCTAAAGAGTTCAAAAAGAAACTTGCGGGTATTCATCCCCACCATGGTTTTTCCCAGTTGGGTTTCCATGTGAAAAATATGTGTGTCAAGTGTGATGTTTTCTTCATGTGATGATTATGCTTGTTTTCTATTAAGCGGTGATGCATGTTGATCTTGCAGCAATATGAAGATCTGATGATAGATTATCTATTCATGCATGAGGGTGAAATGGTAGTATAGTACTGAGCTAAGAGGAAAGCTAAGTGATTAACCGGTTTATGATTGTTTTAGTTGTTATGGGTTTTATCGGTTGCACTCTATTTCAAACCGGAGTCACTATTTGTTAGTCATTTGAAGTATCTTCTGTCAAACTGGTTTAGGACTATATTTTTGTCTGTACTGATTCAACCCCCCCTCTCAGTACCGGTTTGCTAATAGTTGTTCATTATTAAGTTATCAATTGGTATCAGAGCATCCTCTAGGTCCTCTATGTTATAAGCTTAACCGCTTGAGGTAAAGATCCCAGCCTAATGATGAAGAGGGAAGGTCCAAAGTTTAATAGAGAAAACTTCATTATATGGAAAGATAGAATGAAGATATTCATCAGAAGCATGGGTGCTCAACAATGGAGCTATGTTGAGAATGCCTATGTTGCCCCTACCAGTACTCTCACCGACGATCAAAAGAGAGAAATACAGGAGAATGGGCAAGTCATGCAAGCCCTAATTATTAGTTTATCCAACATTGAGTTCATTGATGTCCAAGATAAGGTAAATCCCAAAGAGGTATGGGATACTCTTGAAAATATCTATGGTGGTGATGAGCATGTAAAACAAGATAAGGAAGAAAGCCTTAGAGGGAAGTTTGAAGACATGTGGATGGTTGAAGGTGAGACCATTTAACAATATGGTATAAGAATCAAAACTATTGTTGCAGATATCAAGAGTGTAGGTGGTAAAATAGAAGATTCCATTGTGGTAAGAAAAGTCCTAAGATCCCTATTGCCAGTCTATGCAATAAGGGTTCTGCTATTCAAGAGCTGAGATCAATAGACAAGACTAAGGTATCCCTAGACTCCATCATTGCAAAGTTAACAACTTATGAGCTAAATAGTTTTGATGGTAGTGTTCAAAAGACTGAATCAGCTTTAAAGCTTCTACTACACCATCTAGAAAAGGAAAAGAAGCAAGCACCAATGCTAAAACTAGACAAGGCAGAGTAATAGATGATGAGGAATTTCTAATAGAGTTTAAAGCTCTTCTTGCAAGGAAACTTCCTAAAGGAACTAGTAAATACAGAGGTAAGCTTCCTTTGAAATGTTTTTCTTGCAACCAGATAGCACACATTGCTGTGAACTGTCCTAATGATGATAACAAGGACAAATCGGAAAGGTTCAAGAAATTCAAAGGAGGAAACCAGAGAAATTGTTTTGTGGTAGTTGATGAAGGTGTCACAGATGAGGAATCAGAGGATGAAGAAAATGAAGACATTGTGTTTGTTGTTGTCAAGGAAGATGTGTTAGACAAGAAGGCTCTTGTCTCTTGGTTTGATAATTCCAATGAGTGGATCATTGACAGTGGTTGTTCTAACCATATGACTGGTGACCAGAGCAAGTTTCTATCCTTGGAAGAATATGATGGTGGTCTGGTTCGCTTTGGAAATGATGCACCATGCATGGTCAAAGGCAGAGGGTCCATCTCTCTGAACGGAAAGAGTAGTGTTGACAATGTATACTGGGTTGATGGTCTCAGATACAACCTTCTGAGTGTTGCCCAACTGAATGACAGTGGTCTCACTCTAGAATTCAAGAATGGTGAAATGGTGGCCACCAACTTGCAGACCAAATGTAACTTATTTCAGCTGAATGCAAATATAAGTACATGTCTTATGGCTAAATTTGATGATAGCTAGATATGACATAGGAGACTTTATCATGTAAACTTTGACAACATTGTGAAGGCTAGTAAGATCAAGGTAGTTAGAGGGTTGTCGGTGCTAAGCAAACTAGATAATACCTTGTGTAGAGAATGTCAATTGGGGAAAATGTCTTCCTTAACCTTTAAAGGTAAACCTTTCACTACTGACAATTTTCTTGATCTTGTGTGGTCCTATGAAGACTAGAAGTGTGTTGGGTGATAGGTACTTCATGATTCTCACTGATGACTGCTCAAGAATGATGTGGGTCACATTATTGAAAGATAAGTCTGAAGCTTTTGGGAAGTTCAAAGCCTTCAGAGCATTAGTGGAGAAGGAAAGCAACAAAAGGATCAAGTGTCTAAGAACTGAGCAAGGAGGGGAATTCACTTCCAGTGAATTCAACAAATACTGTGAAGAACATGGCATCGAGAGGCAACTATCTGGACTCCACAGCAGAATGGCCTAGCAGAGAGGAATAACTGGACTTTGGTTGAAGCAGCTAGAACCATGTTGATTCAAGGAAAGGTAGCTCACACCTTTTGGAGAGAAGTAGTGAGCACTGCAGTCTATACAATGAACCAGGTACTCATCAAGAAAGGTAAGGATAAAATGCCCTTTGAGTATTGGACCGGTAAGACACCTATTGTTAGCTACTTTAGAGTGTTTGGTAGCAAATGTTACATCAAGAGGAGTGAACACCAGAGTAAATTTGATGCAAAATGTGATGAGGGAATATTCCTAGGATATTCTACCAAGAGAAAAGCTCTCAAGTTCTTTAATAACAGGACTCAAAGAATTATGGAAAGTATCAATGTAAGAGTTGATGAAACTTCTGAGAAAATTGAGGAAACTGATAGTGAGCAAGTAGTAAATGAACTGGTTGTAACATTCTGGGAACCAGTTATCAATCAACTAAGTACCAGCAACAATGTTCCTACATCGGCATATGCAGATGCTGATACTGATGGAGATGAGGATGAAGAAGAAAAGCAAGTGGAATCTATTAAGACCATTCCTTGGTATGTCAAGCTGAATCATGATCCTAAGTAGATCATAGGAGATAAGGATGCTAGAATTCTTACAAGAAGAAGAGTCAGAGAGAGCTCATGTTTGATCTCTGAATTTGAGCCTATGTTATTCAAAGAGGCACATAAAGATGAAGATTGGATCAAGGCAATGGAAGAGGGACTTGATCAGATAGAGAAAAATGGTACATGGTCCTTGGTACCCAGACTGAAGCATAAAAATGTCATTGGTACCAAATGGGTTTTTAGAAACAAGCTAAATGAAGATGGCATGGTGATTAGAAACAAAGCCAGACTAGTGTGTAGAGGATATTCCCAAGAAGAAGGAGAAGACTATGGAGAAACCTTTGCTCCTATGGCCAGATTGGAAGGAGTTCGTATGCTTCTTGCATATGCTGCCTTTAAAGGATTCAAGGTATACCAAATGGATGTAAAATCTACATTCCTAAATGGTGTACTTGAAGAGGAGGTGTATATAGAGCAACCAGATGGGTTTTCCCTATCAAAAGATAGTGACATGGTGTGTAGGCTACATAAAGCCCTATATGGTCTAAAGAAGGCACCTAGAGCATGGTATGAATGTTTGCACTGGACTCTCATCTTGTGCAAATTGGATTTGAGAGAACAAGTGAAGATAGCAATATCTACTTGAAAACTGAAGGAGATCAGATTCTGATCTATGAAGTATTTGTTGATGACATTATCTTTGGTGGAGATGACAAGATGAGTCATGAGTTTGCAGATGAGATTAAGGAGTTTGAGATGTCACTCATAGGGGAGATTAAGTTCTTTATTGGACTATAGATTCAATAGATGAAAGGTGGAATCTTTATCACTCAATCCAAGTATGTCAAAGAGGTGTTGAAGACCTTTGGCATGGAAGATAGTAAACCAGTTGGTGCACCGATGGTGACCGGTTGTACTATCCAAAGAGGATGACTCAACATTGGTTGACGAAAAGGAATACTGATCAATGATTGGTAAGTTGCATTATGTAGTGTACAGCAGACTAGATATTGCACATGCAATTAACATTACTGCAAGGTTCCAGAAGAGTCCAAGAGAATCCCACTTAGTTGCAGTCAAGTGGATTCTTAAGTATCTAAAGGGTACAGTTGACTATGGATTATGGTACCCATATAGCAATGATTTCAACCTGAAAGTGTTTACAGATGCTGATTGGGCAGGTAATGTGGATGACCGAAAGAGCACAACCGGTGGTGCATTCTTTCTCGGTGGTAGACTTGTCTCATGGATGAGTAAGAAGCAGAGTTGTATCGCTCAGTCTATAGCAAAAGCGGAGTATGTTGCAGCTTTCATGAACTACACTCAGACAATCTAGATGAAGCATGTATTAAATGGCTTCAAAGTTCCTGTATCTAAACCGGTAAGCATATTCTGTGATAACACAAGTGCTATCAATATTTCAAAGAATCCGGTTTTACATTCTAGAACCAAGCACTTTGAGCTTAAATATCATTTCTTGAGGGAAAAGGTTCAGAACAAAGAGATTGCACTAGAACATGTTTCCAGTAAGGAGCAGTTAGTAGACATATTCACCAAGCCTCTCCCAAAGACTACATGTATGTATTTAAGAGGTGAATTAGGGGTTCTGCCCCTTCAGGAGGTGAACTAAAAGAATTTGCTCCACATCAATCAAGTATTACAATAGTCATTTCCTTTTGGACTGATGTGTTGAAGGATGCTACTCCTTAGGGGGAGTAGCATAATGGAACAGGGAAGCTTGTGCCTTCACTTTGGCATTGTTTTCAAAGGGGGAGAAGATGTGAAGTGGAGAAGATATCTACAGCAATTGGGTAGAAGATGTGAAGCAGAGAGATATCTTTGTATATTGCCATCAATGCCAAGGGGGAGATTGTTGGCATTATGTGAACCAGTATGTGGACATAATGACATTGTATGTTGTCATTGATGTCAATATGATGAAGAGAAGAAGAACCAATATATGTCAATATGATGAAGGGAAGAAGAACTAGTATAACACTATGAACTAACACTCACTATGAACCAACATTTGTGCCAAAGTGAAGTGGCATATTTATTTAAAGATGAACCGACATAAGGTTATGGGAACCGACACATGGAAGCAGTGTATGACTATCGGTTGGTGGTCTCAACTTCAAGGTTTCTGGTTTGAGTGCTTCAAGCCTGTGTGGCTCAACCGGTGACTGTGTGTGATGAGTTAGCATGGTAACATAAAATAAATTGTGTTGTCACGTAAGCTTTGTGCGCGTGAAGGATCTTGCATGAGGGAGATTGTTCCTATCTACCTCGGGAATGTGCGAAGTCTGTAAAACGGTGATAACATGTGATGGGTTATTAGCCACCATGAAATTAGTGGAAAATGAATGATGGAGAATGTCTTGAGATTGGCTCAAGACTATTGCATTTAATGTTGTATGCTCAACGGTCAGGATTGAACCGTTTTGAATTCCTTAACCTAACAGGTTTAAGGTTTAGGGTTTATGATACTGACTTGTTTGTTGTTCTATAAGGTCGATGTTGTGACTCTTCCAGAGGTTGTTGGCAAAAGTTGTGTGTGTGTATCTAAGAGAAGAGATACGTGATTCTTGCTAGACCAAAGGAGAGAAGTCATATCTACAGAGTGTAAGTGCAGAAGGTGAAAAGGAGCCTAAGTGGATCTGCATTGGCATTGAGTGCTATTATCAGGTCATTGATATACCTGTTGATCTTTAACCACCTCAATAGTTGTGAAATCCCCTAACAGGGTAGCCTTAACCGACTTGTTGAAAATCCTTTAACAGGGTAACTCGAGGCTACTGAGTCACTGATATCCTTTAGATATTGAGTTCTTGAAATCCTCTAACAAGGTAAACTTTAATGGGGTTTAACCCTTAACCAAGTATTGTAGCCATCCCTTAACCGGGCGATCCCTAACAGGATCGGTTCCTAACAGAACCTATTGTATCTGTTTTTAACCGGACAAGGCTCCTAACAGGGCAAACTTCTAAAGAGTTCAAAAAGCAACATGTGGGTATTCATCCCCACAGTGGTTTTTCCTAGTTGGGTTTCCACGTGAAAAATATGTGTGTCAAGTGTGATGTTTTCTTCATGTGATGATTATGTTTATTTTCTATTAAGTGGTGATGCATGTTGATCTTGCAGCAATATGAAGATCTGATGATAGATTATCTGTTCATGCATGAGGGTGAAATGGTAGTATAGTACTAAGCTAAGAGGAAAGCTAAGTGATTAACCAGTTTATGATTGTTTTAGTTGTTTTGGGTTTTATCGGCAGCACTCTGTTTCAAACCAGAGTCACTATTTGTCAATCATTTGATGTATCTATTGTCAAACCAGTTTAGGACTGTATTTTTGTCTGTACTGATTCACCCCCCCCTCTTAGTACCAGTTTGGTACTAGTTGTTCATTATTAAGTTATCAAAATATTCTTTACATGCCCCTTTCTGCCTACTGCAACTAATTTATCAAAGTTTATTTGGCCTAATCTTTGGTGCCATGGCCAACTTTCATCAACCTGTCCCAACATGCATCGGGACTCATAACATTCCTTCAAATTGTAAACATTGTCATCTATTCTCTTTCCTTCTGCCACAACCTGACTGGTACTCTCTTTCTTTATTTGGCAACCAGTTGAGTCAAAGGTGAATTTATAACCTTTTTCAGACATCTGACTCACACTCAGCACATTGTGCTTTAGGCCTTCCACATAATATATATCATGCTCCTTCAATTTTCCATCAATATTTAGAGTACCTTTTCCCTTTATTTTCATGGATGAGTTGTCTCTGAATCCTACTGAACCACCATTATAGTCTTCAAGCTTGATAAATTTATTTTTATAACCGCTCATGTAGTTGGAATAGCCACTGTCTACAATCTATAGATTTTTCCTTTCACCATGTAAAGCAGTCTGCACTATCAGACTTGATTATGTCTTGTCCTTTTCTTTCTCAACCCATACCAGTTTGGTTTCCTTCTTCTTGTCACCTGTTATTTTGTGCTCTAGTTCAACTATCGGTTCTTGATCAAGATTTGTCTTCTTCTAATTGAAATTCCTATTTTTATAAAACTTTTCTATATGTCCAAACTCTTGATAGTTATAGCATTTCATATTTTCATTTAAAGATGAATCTTTAATTATTGTAGGGCACTGGTTTATTCTTCCTACATTCAAAACTCATATGACCATATCCATTGCACTGATAACATAGAACATTCATATCCTAGAGTGTATTAAAAGGATTTCTACTTTCATAACTCATAGAGGGATTATTGATTAATCTACAATCAGCTATTCTATGCCCAAATTTTTTACACAGGTAACAATAACCATGAAAGTTTGAAACATATCGGTTGGGTTTCCTTGGTCCTGCAAACGATTGCCTTATCAGGGTCTTGCCTTCATGATGTTGACTCTGGTGAATCATTCATGGTCAACTGTTGCATTTCTCCTTGGATCTACATGTCAGTACAATGAGTGTGGCCTCTAGTTCATTGCTTGTGTATACCAGTTTACGTGGCATTTTCTAACATCATCTGCATATGTATTTTTACCGGTATCCTTGCTTACAATGAATGTCTTCTTCTCTTCACCTTCATTTGAAGAAGTGAATTGTATCTCCTTACTGGACATGTCTTTTCTATTTGAACTTTGACCTTCTTCAAAACTTTCCACTGGTATCTTTGGATTACTTCTGTTTGCTTAACATCTTGTCTTAGGCTTCAATATTCCCTTCATATTTGCTTCTTATTTTCGTTTCTTCCTTACTTTCTTCAAGATCTTTTCTAAGCTTCACTATTTTTGCTTCCTGATCTTCATGCTCATTTTTCTTCTTCATCGGATCAGAGGATGTAACTTCACATATCCTCTTGGTTTCTTCCAGCTACAGTTTCAAGTCAAATATAACTTGACTGGACTCATCTAGGGATTTCTTCAAGAGACCTTGTTCATCTACTGCAACAAGCTTGAACTTCTTGAGTTCTCTTCTTATTTTACTCAACTCCTCAAGAGCACTTATAAGATCTCCTTCTAAATCCACTTTAGCCTCAATATCCTCTTCTTCCTCATCTTCACCAACCGGTTCATCAAGTGCCATAAATAGATTAACTTTTCTGTCATTCTCATGGTAGTCATCTTCTGATGCACTTTCTTCATCTGTAGCATCATCCTCAATAGTATAGAGGTTGTTATGCTTTTGGTAGCCTCTTCTCCTTGCCAATAGACATTTCTTTCTTTATCTTTACTAGCAGATCTACTAAAACCTCTTGACTCATCTCCACCAATTTCATTATAAGGATATTTTGCAGCAAAGTGTCCAACTTTACCATAGTTAAAACATTTGAGTGGTAGATTTCCTTTATACTTGTCAAATCCTCTTTTGAGAATTTTGACAGATTTTGCTACCTCTGCATCAGAGTCTTCATTGGATCCTTTATGAGAAGCTACTTCTTTTCCCTTTTGGGTGGAGTTTAACACTACCTCTTTCCTTAAGGATGCATCACCGGTTGTTCTCACTTCATAGGCTATTAGTAAGCCAAATAGATCATCCATTGTAAATTTATTTAGATCTTTGGCTTCTTCTATGGCTGAAACCTTTGTATCATACTTAAGTGTAAGAGACCTAAGTACCTTCTTGACAAGAATCTCATCTGCAATTTCATCTCCAAGTCCTTTGATGGTATTCACAGTTTCATCAAATTTGTGAAGGTAGTCTGCAATCTTTTCATCATCCTTCATCTTGATGCCTTCAAGTTGGCCCCTTAGTTCTTGCAGCTTAGCCTCTATGAATTTTACATCTCCTTCAAATAACATCTTCATTTTATCCCAAGTCTCCTTGGCAGATGCATAGTGCATGACCTTGACAAACTCATTATCAAATAACATGTTTGGCCTTTGCATTTTTCTCATACTCCTTCTTGGCATCCGGATCAGTGGGAGGAACACTAGGGACAACATGCCCATTCTTGACAGACATTCACACATCAAAACCAAGGGAGGAGATATAGGTCTCCATTCTTCTACTCCAAAAGGCATAGTTGGATCCATCAAACATGGGGGCTTTTAAGGAAGAAGACTCATTTCTTGCCATTTTTTTCTAAGTCTAGAATCTACCCAAAGTTTTTAAATAGCTGGGAACCTTGCTCTGATACCAATTTTTGAACACAATGTACCACTGAGAGGGGGTGAAACAGTGGTTCCTAAATTCTTTTCCCTTTTAAAGTAACCTTAGAATACCAGTTGTTATCATAAGCACTAAACCATTAAACCAGTAAGATAGATGAGTATACCAAAAGAGACAATCACACAAATGCAACCCACAACACCAGATGTATGAGGAAAACCCAATATGGGAAACATATCGGTGAGAAATACTACTAGAGACTACTGCTCCAATCCAGCCTCACAAGTGAAACACTGAATTACAAAGATTTAGGGCACCAACCTAAGGAGCACCAGCCCCTGCACCAAGCTCCAACTTGGTGATGTATAGTGAAATATAATTTTGATACAGTTATAGCTTCTAGTTGCAAATGAGTTCTGCAACTCTTGATCAAATAGGTTTCTATCTGTTAATAGTCTTCCCTTCTTCACTGGATCTCACTCTACTAGTTATGAGATTACTCTGTCTGATTCTTGGCTACTCTTCCTTCACCCTTAGTCACACAACACACTATGTCAAACTTGGATGCCTTATTAATCAACCACTCCTCACTGGTTAGCTTAACCATTAGAACTTCAAGAGTTTACTGGTTCTCTGTCATTGTCGATTAAACCCTCTCACCAGTTTGCCTGCTCACTCACTCTGCAACTTTCTTAGAATATATTCTAAGGTAGATGATCCTTCTCTATGCTCAAACTCACTTCACTCTCCTTCTTCACATTAAGCCTCAATCTTTTCTATCTCGAGCTCATCTATTTATAATCTTGGATTCCAACCTAAAACCGCATTCAACAATGTCATGTTAGGTTTTTCCTTCTGCAACTAAAACCAAATCCAATTTGATTTGATCTACTCTTTCAGTGATATGATCTTCATGACATCGATCAACACCAACAAAGCTTTGCATTTCAATGTGCGTTTTTTAAATCTAGAGATCTGCACCATGATTTTCTGCTTTTCTCTATATTTGCCATTAATGGCTTTGTTGTTTCCTTCACCAAACGGGTATGAAGATCAAATCTTCTTTTAGGATTAATTCAGTCGCTTTTGCAGCTTGCCTTCCTCAAGCCACAATCCTCTGGCATCCTCCATGACTTGAGGGTTCTTCATAAAAGTCGACCTGCTTGTTGATTTTTTATGTTGATGCACACTCCACCAGCCTCTGCAATACCTCCATGTGGCATCCAGTTGTCATGCTTGGAAACATCCACCTCTTCTTGGATTCCTATGTCAGTTTGACATTCTTTGTCGACCAATGATGACTACCAGCTTAGCTCATCTTACTAATATGATCATCAAACATCCTCTGTACCGGCAACACATCTCGGGTTAGTGCCTAAGCCTCCTAACTTGTAGTTGACACAATTCATGAGTATTGGTAGCCTTCCTTCTATTTTCTCACTCACATGTACATTGTCATCATATGTCTTTCTCTTCTTATACTGGTCACCACTTCTATGTCTTTCTCTTCTTATACCAGTCACTACTTCTTACTTACCAGTGACCTTGACAAACTAGTTTGACATCAATGACAACTTAATGCCAATAATGCCAACGCTCTTTGTCGGTTAACACACTGTTATACTCTTTTGTAGCTAACTAGTTACATTAACCTTACTGGTTAAACCTTTGCTAAACCCTCTTACTGGTTACACCTTTACAACTAGCTCTCCTTCAGATACTTAGTTGCAACACTCTTCTTAGTTTGATCAACACTTTTTTTTGCTCAAGCACACTTCTCTCTCTTGCAAATCACATCACCCATTTGTGTCTTCAATCTGCATATATATCCTTTGGTTTTCCCACCTAACTGCAATATTTAAATATTTTACACCTAAGGTTTTCTTTATTGACTTCAATCAGATCAAATCTCATCAAATCTCATCTCTGAGATTAATATCCTACAACAAGGCAACACTGCACCACCATATCTCATTCTTTCTGTACACATTTTCTACTTTTGGCAAGTACAAATCTTTTTTTTTGTCAATCACCATTAATGTCCTGATAGTTTTTATCTCCAAGTTGACTAGAAGATCAGATATCATGCATCAATCCTTATATCACCAATCCAATATCAATTTGTCATTCTGCTTCGAGCCAAAAACCTTTGTCATCATCTCGTGCTTTATGGGGTCGACATTAAATTCAAACTTTGCTGGCAACTACCTCACCAACCCTCACTTCACCGACCACTGCATGTTATCCACTTGGTTCCTACATGTCATCCTTTGTCGACATCCACCTCAGCTTAGTCCACTTGGTCAGTTTAGATTTAGTCACTGACTATACATGCAATCGGTGTATCCCTTAACTACTGGTTATGCATCACCCGGTTAACCTTCATACCTGCACTTTACTATTCTGTCGATGGATCATATTTAACGATTATCAATCCAAGGCATATGACCAAAGTGAATCATTATGCACATCTCCATTAGATGAGAGCTCTTCACTTTTGCATCTTTTACATCTTCTTGCATACCCGTAACATACCTAGCAGTTGACACTCCACTTGACTACGTATTGATAATGAGCATATAACACTTTGCAGTTCTTCAACTATCTAACATACATACTAGTCACTCTTCTTCTATACATACCATACCAGTGGTCATGTGCTTCTCTATTGTCCTTTGCTTTCTTATCGGTAGATGTTGCTTCTCATGCTTATCAGTAATACACCTTGCTTACCTACCTACATATCGGTTTCCTATACCGGTTGACATCAATGACAATACAATACCAACAATCTCCCCCTTTGGAATTGATGTCAGCACACTCTACATTTCTTTGCATATAGGTACCATTCTCCCCCTCTGAAAACAATGACAAAGGGCCAATTATGTCTTCATTCGGTTCATTTTTGCATCTGGTTTATTCTCCTTAATTAGACAGTGTATTCTCCCTCTTAGTCAAATTTCTCCCTTTGTGGATCCATCTCCTGGCGGGCAACATGACTATTCCTTTCAACTGGCAACCCAATTATGATTTTTATTAAGTACAAATTGGGTAGACATTAAAAGAACTCACAAACAAGGGCCGATGATTACTTGTGTCTCAGATACTCAAATGTGCTTACCGGTAAAGGTTTGGTGAAGATATCAACTACTTTCTCACCTAATGGGACATATTACACCTTAACTTCTTGGTCTTCAACCTTTTCCCTAAGAAAATGGTATTTGATGGCAATGTACTTTGTTCTTGAGTGCATAACTGGGTTCTTTGATATGTTAATTACACTTGAATTATCACACCGGATAGAAATAGGATCAACCATTTCTACCTAAATATCCTTGAGGGTCTTCTTCATCCATAGCACCTAACAGAAGCATGTAGCAGCAGAAATATATTCTACTTTATCAATCGTTAAGGAGATTGAATCCTTCTTCTTACTATGCCATGAGACCAACCAGTTACCTAGGAAGAATGCACCACCACTCGTGCTCTTCCGGTCATCAATGCATCCTGCCCATTAACATTAGTGTGGGCTTGCAAGGTGAAATTTCCTTGCTTAGGGTACCATAGTCCATAACTAAGTGTTCCTTGTAGGTACTTGAAAATCCTTCTAACTGCATTCATATGAGACTAATTAGGTCCTACTTGAAATCTTGTCACCATGCACACTAATTGCACTATATCCAGTCTAGAACCAGTAAGAAACAACAAACTACCAATCATGGATCTATACAATGTCTGATCCACTACAAGTGACTCATCTTCCTTTCTCAACTTGCATTTGGTCACCATGAGGGTACTTACTGGTTTTTTTTCCTCCATCTAAAATACTGGTTTTTTTCCTCCATCTAAAACTTTTTCAACATATCTTTGGCATACATAGTTTGAGAAATAAATATTCCCTTGTCTTATTGTGAAATTTGCAAACCAAGGAAATATGTTAGCTCTCCAAGCATTGACATCTCAAACTCTGACTGCATTTGGTTGGAAAAGTATTTTCATAGAGTGTCCTTGTTGCCTCCTAAATTGATGTCATCCACATATAAAACCACATAATCATGTGGTCTCCATCTATTTTTTTCTAAAACCCTAGTCCTTTAGACATTTGTCTAACCTTGAGTACAATACTCTTGGAGCCTGCATCAACCCATATAGTGCTTTCTTCAACTGACACACAAAATTTTCATCATCATGTAGGAGGAAACCTTTCGGTTGTTCCATGTATACTTCCTCTTCTAAATTTCCATTTAGGAAGGCAGATTTTACATCCATTTGATATACCTTGTATTCCTTGTAGGCTAAAAAGTCTAGAAACATTCTAATAGCCTCAAATCTAGCAACTAATGTGAATGTCTCTTTAAAATCTATTCCCTCTACTTGAGAATATCCTTTGCACACTAATCTAGCTTTATACCTAATAGTCTTACCTTCTTCATTCATCTTGTTCTGGTATACCCATTTTGTACCAATGATGTGTTAGATAGTTCAAATAACTGGAAGACAACTGAGAGGGGGGGTGAATCAGTTGTCACTAGATTACCAGAACCTTAAGCAATTAAAAGTTTAATATCAGAACCCAGAAGATCAATATCGGAATGCATAAACCAAATAAGCATAAACAACAACTAGAGATTAAATACCATCCACATGACATCAAGATCTGTACGTGGAAAACCCAGTAAAGGGAAAAACCACTGCAGGAAGCCTATCAATAGTCAGATAATACTTCTACAGTATGTATGTGATTACAAATGAGGGCTTGCACTTGCAGGAAGGCCAATAGCCTAGAGCACACTCCTCATCACAAAAGGAGTCTCATTGACTTCATAGAAATCTAGACTACAATTTGGAAGAGAGAATGAACTGCAAAGATGGCATCTCCTATGCCTGAGTACAATTTCGATTAAGCTCAATACCGGAGGATTAAATCCTCTTACATAAACCCAAATTGATCACAAATGATCGACCAAATCCTCTTCCTAAATGATTATTACATTATTCGCTCCTTACATATCCTTACCCATTCCTATATGATCTACAATGAGATCTTACATCATATATATATACAAACCCTCGACCACAAACAATAAGGTTAGCCACTAGACAATAAAACAATTACATAATTACAAAATATATTGGCCTGAGACCAAACAAATAATATCCAACCCATAAGACATCCTGGAAACACATCGAGAAGTCCAATCCACACATTACATTAAGTCAGTCCATAACCTAGATAAACTAAGAGCCAATTTAGGTCCACACACGTTAAAGAAATGATCCCAATCAACCAAGTCTTGAACATGATTACCATCAGCATCTTGAATCTCCACTAGAAGCCGCACCAACACCACTTATGCATACCATCAAAGATCTTCAATAAAGCTCTGCTGGTGAAACCCTCATGAAAACAACAACCCAAGCTTGCTAGCATACATGATAGCATCCGATCACCATATCAAGCCAACTAACTGAACATGAATCTGAGTAGCATGAATAAGACAATTCCATAAGCCAAACTTATTGGATCATTATGATCTAATCCAACTAGAAACCAAACAACCTACCAAGACTAGAATGATACCAGTAAAGCAACCAAAATAGCTAGTGTTGACATCAATGAAAAAACATCAATGCAACAAATAATAAATTCCTCCAAATGGCCAACAATCTCCCCCTTTGGAATTGATGGCAACACTAGATGTGAAAAACATCCAAGTGTGAAGAAATTCCAAAAAAATCTCCCATAAAAGAATATAGAAATGAAGTTCTGAAACATACTCTCCCTATAAATGATATCACAATTAAGTTTTGGAAGTTTATCCCCCTAATGTATATATCCTATAAGTTTTTCACATGAATATCTCTCCCCCTTTGATATTGATGCCAAAAATATGGCATAAATATCAAAGCAAAAATAAAAAACCACTAAATCACAAGGCTAACTACTCTCCCTAAGTAGTAGCATCCCCACATCAATCTAGAATGAATAATATCTCTGATAATGCATACTAGACTGATGCCAAATAACATCAATCAGTTCTTTGTTAGAGGGGCAGAAACCCCTAATCTGTCTCTGAGCTACTCAAATGATTCTTTAGGCAAATGTTTAGTGAAAATATCTACAATCTTCTCTTTAGTGTTCACATAAACCAGTCTACCCTCATTTTCTTCCACCTTCTCCTTCAAAAAGTTATACATGGTAAATATATGCTTTGTCTTAGAGTGAAATACCAGATTCTTTGATATGTCTATAGTAGCAAAGTTATCATAGTGAATAAATACCAGTCCAATGCAATGCACTTTTATGTCCTTCAACATTTGTTTCATCCATAGAACTTGTGTACAGTTCGTAGTAGAAACAATACTCAACTTTGTTGGAAATTGACACTCAATTGGTTGGTTTCAATATGTTGTCATTGATGGCAACATGGCAACTTGTTCCAACTTCATATTTTTGTTCAATTGTGTACCGACATGCACTTCACAGACACTTCATCGACACCGACACCGACAAGTTGGATACATTTCTTTGGTTATAGGCAATGTAGGCCAACATGGTTTAGAATTAGGTTATTGGTATTGGAGGTTGACATCATTTGGATCCAGCATCAACAATTGTTTTTCATATTCATGTTTTATGTTATCTAGCCGACATGTATATTCGTATTGTAAATATCTTTGTAAGCCGACATAAGGCATGATGAATTGTAAAGGGTATATAGGTCAGTTGGTTAGATCATTTTGTGTAAGGGATTGATAAGTGAATAAAATAATGTTATGTAATGTGTAATATATGAGAGAGATCATGTATGTGAGGATATTCATGTAAAGGGGTATTCCGGTAAAGGGTTTAGGGTTTCAGACTGGAATAGACAAAGCTTAACTAGAATTGTATTTAGACATAGAAGATGTTATCTTTGTAGTTCAATCATTTCTCCAAATTGGAGTCTAGATTTTTATGCAGTTAGTGAGGCTCCTTTTGTGATTGAGAAGTGTGCTCTAGGCTATAAGCCTTCCTGCAAGTGCAGGCCCCTATATTTTGTAATATCTCTTCATATGGCTAGTGACTTGATATTGTGGGTCACAAATCCCACCATGGTGTTTCCTCTTTGAGGTTTTCCATGTATAACTTTGTGTATTATGGTATTCATTTGTGTGATTGGCTCATTGGTTTATTTACTTCTTTCAATTCTATATGTACCGGTATACTAGTTGGTGTATGCATGTTTTAATAAGGTTAAAATTGAGAGTTCTAGTAGAAAAATGATTCGTCCCCCTTCTTAGTGTTCTTGGATTCCAACAATTGGTATCAGAGCCTTGTACCTCAGAGGAAGTTTAACATCTTGAGGAAGATCCTAAATCTGGAATCCATGGATATGAGTTTGGAGAAGCAACTTGAGGTGGCACTTGAAGATTATGATGTTGAAAGGATGAAGAACTTGAAGCTACAAGATGAATTAAATTATTTTTAGGAATTCATTCTCATCCTACAGGAGAGGTTGTCATCTATTCAGGCTAAAAGAAAGGAACTTTTGCAAAATAAGGATAATGAAGAGAAAGATGCACTTAATGAAAGATGTCTGAAGCTGAGTCAGGAGAACATGATCATGAGAAATAAAATGCAAGATATAACTATGAGGATGTCTAAGGAGATTGAAGACTGGAAGAAAAAGGAAGAAAATATTGTTGTATCTTTGAAGAACAAATTTGAAGAATGTGGTAGGTTGGTTCATGAGAATGATATGTTGAGAACTGATTTAATACAATCCCAAAGAAATGAACAAGAGCTTGAGAGACAAATGATAATTCAGAGAGATGATCTTGCTATTGCAAGTGAGTATAAAGAAAAATTCAAGACTAGTTCAACATAGCTAGATGAGTTATTGAAGAGACAAAGGAAGAATAGAGATATTGGTGGACTTGGATTTGAACAAGGACAGAGTTTTGGTACTGCAAATGAAGATCAAATCAGGGTTTTGATTTGCTCTATTTCTATATTGCCTAGCCATGTTTGGTCACATGGCTAGGCAATATAGAAATAGAGCAAATCAGAACCCTAATTCTGCTCTTGGTCAATGTTCTAAATGTAATAAGTATGGACATAAGACAAAAGGTTGCAGAATAAATGTTAAATGTTATGCATGTGGAAAATTTGGACATATGGCTAATCAGTGCAGGTGAAGCAATTATTAAGAATAATGTTACATGTTATGCATGTAATGAGGTTGGACATATTGCTAAATTCTGTAGAAGCAGAAATCCACCAACACAAAGCTCATTTGGCAACTAAGGAAGATGCCTTATGGGTAGGCAAAATTCATGAAGATGTTGCATATGCCCTGGGAAGAGGTCTGGAAGACGTTCCAGACATTGGAGATGCTTATCCGACATGGAGATGTTTTATCAAGATCCTGTGTCTTCCAATGGAAGTCATTAATATCATGATAGATTAGGGTTTCTTGAAGGATAAAAGATCGAATTCACTTCATTTCTAATCACTTTGCATTCAGAGCATTTCAAGGAGATTCAGAGGAAGTATAAGGCGAATCAGTGAGATCGATATCATCTTAAGTGATTTCACCAGCGATTGGAAGAGGTCTTTAGGGTCTTTCACTGACAGTGATTCACACATATTTATCTTCAATCATGGAAGTGAGATCATCATTTGTACCTATGTTTGTTGCAAATTTGACTATTGTTGAGGTCAAGGATCATCCCAGGCTGATTTTCAAGTGATATATACATGTTGCTACCCTAAACGATTTGGTTGGCACTTTTTCCCATATCTTGGAAGGAGTCATGTATGTTGAAGATGTAAGAGCCTACATTCATTGTCATATTGAGGATTTAGGAATGACTGATATTAAGAGCATGTATATGAATGAGCTAATGGGAGATTCTGGAAAGATTAAGCCTAAATACTAGCATATTGTGGATCTAGGGTTTACTGGTGATGAGGAGGAAGAATAGAAGTTGGTCTTCTTTGAGGTTGGTGGGCTTTTGTTCTCAATGTGCTTCCCAAATCAATCCCTAGGCACAAATAGGATTCTTCTAAACCTTTCTCCTATCTCCTCCTCTCTATTCAACACTGCTTGCACCCTTTTGAATTGTACATCACTCCTCCTTACCTTCCATGCTAAGGCATTCAAGTCTGAAATGAGGTCCTCTTGTGTGTCACCAAAAATGAACAAGTTTGGTTGTCCAACTGGCTGAATCTCCTCTCTTCCAGGAATGGGCAACTGTTGGAGAACCATGGTTTACCAAATCTTGTTTGCACCTTTAAGGAATTAAATCATATTAAAGTGTTGATTGAGCATCTGGATAGGTCTACAAGGTATGATGACTGTCCTTCACTTTTCAAGAATGGAAATTTCTAAGTTGGATACAAGGAGCGTTGAAATACTCAAGGCAACTTCTAGGTTCAAAAGGTCATCTTGAACAAATGACTTAGTGCAACACTATGGAGAATGTAGTAGGGTGTCTCATGTCTCAAATCACCAGTTTTGATGGTTTGAAACAATCATTTGCTTCTCCTTCCTTACCGATTTCATGAAATTGTCAAAATTGCTCCAAAAAGGCTACTAGAATTAGCCCTAGTTTTTGATGAAATTTGTTCACCCTGCTCAACCTACTAAACTTCATGACAAACCCTTGGAGATGTGGTCATTTGATGATGAGAGCTCAAGGATTTTTTCTATGGCAAGTACTATACAGACTGTTTGAGGACTGTCCCACAAAATATGCACTTTTCAAGGGTTTTTAAGGGTTTTAGAGAGGGTTTGCAATTTAAAGGTCTCCTCCATGATGCTAGACCAATTTTAAATGTTCCAAACCTTTATTTAACATATATCAAACACTTCCAAGGATTCAAAACCTATCTTAGCATCCTGACATTATGTCAAACAAGTACCATGCTGCTGCCTTTACACAGAAATAACAGTCTAGATGACTGGGACAACACTATTTTTAAGGTTTGCATACATTTTGAACATTGGTGAACCATATACAATGAAATTTTATCAAATGCAGATGCAACAATGACTTGAGAGATGTTTTAATACCCTACAAAACAAATAGGAAAAGAATTCCTGATGACTGTTACTCATACACCCACCATCACTGCATTTTTATAGTCTTAAAACTGTGACAACTTTCTTTCTCTGTTTTGACCTGCTTCTTCACTCTATCCCTGGCCTGCAAGAAGGTGTTAAAGGCATGATATAATAATGAATTTATCCTCTTCAAAGATCTTGTAAATTTGGACACTTAAAAGATGCCACAGGGCATGACAACATTATGAGACTATGACAGAAAATACACCTTTCTAGGATCCTTATTTAGGTCCTTTACAACCAAAGTGTGTATCTTGCCTTCTTAACATTGAAAACATTTACAAATACATTCCAAGATGCAAGAAAGGGGAATACATCATTCCATTCTATCCATTTAGAGAGGTTGGCAATGAGGATCTAACAGTGAAACAGTGACTCACTATTTTGCAGTCTGTTTTACACCTTTGCTTCTTGCAACCAACCAAGTCATGAGAGAGACAAGGATGGTGAAATACAATTAAGACTCTTGCCAACTTAATTCTTCTTCAACATATCAAAGTACAGTGCTATGAATAGCAAAGTACCATTCAAACAACTTTAAGGATACCCAAGCCAAGTTACTCACTCCACATACTTGCCATGGGTTTACAAACACCTGTGAATAGTTAGAAAAGGAAAAAAAATGTATAATATAGTATGTATAGAGGGTCCAATAGATTTCCTCAAAGCCATGGATGAATAGACCTTGAAGCAATTAGTTGGACCATGAATGATCTTCCATTGGAACCACAAAACAATGCCTTTCACAAGAACACTTCAAATAAAACTTGTTCCAATCACTACTAAAAAATCAAAGGAGATCACATCAATCAAAAATAGGATCAGTACGGACTCATGGAGCCATGGTACGGACTGTACTCTAAAAAGTGCAGAAAACTAGTTAAAAACTCCCAAAATACAAGCACAAACAAGTATTCCTCTTATTTTTCCAACATGAACTATGCATACAATCATGGGAACATGGTTTTTAAACATGTGCCAACTTATTGAAGCCCTTGTATGGACAGATACAGGCTGGAACTAACCAAAACCACCAAAAGTCACTTTTTTGCACTTTTTGACAACTTTTTTGACAACTTTTGACAACTTTTGTTGCTCAAAAAGTTGCATTTTGACTCCCGGTGACTTGGCACTCAAAAAAATGACTCAAAATCATTGGAAACACTAAATAAACATGCTCCAATTCCTTTCAAGGCTTTACAACATCAAAAATTCAAAAATGCTCATTTGGATCCAAAATTGACAATTTTTGGCCCATTGAGCAAAAAAACAAAAATCTTGGAAACTCTTAAACAACAATGAGTTCCAAACCTTATTACACCACAAAAAAAACCTATTAAACCTACTGGAAACATAAAATAAACACACATGCTTAATTTGCAACAAAAATGCTATACCTGCTAGGATTTGAGCACTCAGGTGCTCAAGTGCTCCTGCACCAACTGGCATTCTGGATATTCTAGAATTTGAAGAAGAGATCGTTAGGTATATTTTGAGTAGAGTGCATGGAGAGTTTATCTTGTTGGATAGACTATATAAGATTAGGAAGGAGGCCATCAGGGAAATCACTGGTTTACCGCAGGCTGGACAACGTCTGGAGAAGAAAGTTTCAAATGATCAGGTTAACAAGATCACCAATGCAACATCATACAAGAAATCAATGAGGATCAATACTATTACCGACATAGATATCAGATTTGGAAGCATGGTCATCGGTTACAAGTTAACACAATCAAACCAACTGAATTCTATTTCTAGCTCCTGCATTTATGCAGCTCACAAAATGATGAGGGAGAATGAAAAATTAGATCTATGTGGTTGGATGAATTATTGATTAAACTAGGAAAGATTAATGGAGAAAAGAAGGGAACTTTTTGTTATGGTAACTTAATTGTCTATTTAATGCTATTTTTAATCAATGAGATTCCCAGTTTTGGGAAGAGAAAATGGGCATTCGATATCCCAATAGGGAGACAATTAAAACAGTCTATTGCTACATTGGGTAGTCAAAGAGATGGCAAAGTGTGGGGTTACTTTAAAGCATATCAAAAGGGTATGAATTTTAGGATGAGGGTGTTGGTATTTGATTGAAGATTGTATTGATGAACTATTGTGTTGTCATTGATGTCAATTATAACTGGTATATGATGTTGTTATGATGTTATTTTGCAACCAGTAGGTGAGCTAGTGAAGGAAACCAATATTACTTAAGAAGCAGTAAGATCAACTAGTAACCCTACCTATTGATGTGCCAAACCCTAACCGATGGAGCTTGGTGAATCGATTGTATTAGTTTATAATCAATTGGTGAACGGTAATGATTAGGCCACATATGCATGTTGTATATGAAGAGTTTCAAATGGTTTTTGGCACATAGAGATAACTGTTTTATCTTAGGAATGAGTGAGTACATTGCATAAAGTGGAAACCATGTGATGAGTTATAGGAATTGATGAACTGGTGATCAAGGAGCAGTCGAGGTTGTCTTGAACAATGTGCAATGATTTCTATGTAATCTAACAGTCATACTTGAGCTGATTTGTTTGTAATCTCTATGAAATCTTAGGTTTTTGATGTGTTACAGACCTGTTGTTTTGCTTATAAGGTCGATCAGTTCTTTTGTTGTAGTGTTGCCAATTTTTGTTAAGTGTTAGTATGATTGGTTGCCAAACTAGAAGGTGTATCTACAGTATGTGTGAAGGTAGATAGGAGCATGAGAAGGATCTAATCAAGTAGAGTAGTTCTATTTACCAGATCAGAAAACCCCTATTGTTTTTAACAATTACAACAGTCAAATCCCTAACCGGGTAAGCTTTAACATTCTTAGTGCTATCTAAATCCTCTAACCAAGTGATCCATTAGCTTGGATTTCAAATCCTCTATCGAGGTTACTCCTAATAGGGTATTACTTCTAACAGGGCATTATAGTCAATCCCTTAACCAGGTGGTCCCTAATAGGATTTGTTCCTAACAGGACATTTTGTAAAGCTTTAGCTAGCTTGGCTCCCAACAAGGAGAAATTCAGAAGAGTTCAAAATACTTGTGGGTATTCATCCCCACCGTTGTTTTTCCCATTTGGGTTTTCACGACAAAAATCATTGTGTCAAGTGGTGAATGAATTTAATGGTAATTTTTTATATGGTTAATTTGCCTAACTATTAAATCCACTTAGATATGATAAGATGACCAACAGTAATCTAAAATGTTCTTTTACTATTGTTAGTAAAGTATTTGAATATTTTTGTTAAATGATTTGGGTGTTTCAGAGTTATTATACTATTATTCTGTTATGACGGTCAACCAGTATACTTGACAGTGATATTGCAATTTGTAGTTCAGTGTTTGAACTAGTTAGTTCAGAGATTGACTTGTGAGATTGTTTTTGATGTTGGTGAAATTTTTGTTAGTTTTCTATCTACTGATTCACCCTCTCCTTCTTAGTAGTTGTTCAGATCCTTATTGATTCATCATACCATCAGAGGGTTCCTAAGCACATTGTTGAGAAGTACACAATAGACATATGCTTCATGGTCAAGAAAGATGAAAATTTGATGGAAGATGTAAAACCCTAAAAGATTTGGATTAAGGAAATGGGTTATGAAGTTGATGCACAGATCCTTGATGCTTATGCACAAATGCCAATTGAGACACCTATTGATGAAAATGTCAAAAGATTTCATACTGCTAAACAAAAGAAGCAAGAGGTTGAAACTAATTTCAACCAGAAGAAGAGAGAGAAGAAGGAATGAAAGGAAAGTAAATTTGTTGAGAAAGTTTCACAAGATATTAATGTTGGAATTGCATGAAGATTACATTGATTTCAATAGAAACCAGTAATGGAGTTGTATTTCAACAGGTAGTGATGTAGTAATGCAACTGGTAGTAGAGTAGTGATAGAAACTAGTATTGGTATTCCAAGAAGAGAGATGAACCAGTAACCTTAACCTGTTGATAAGTTGAACCCTAACTGATGGATCTTGGAGAATTGGTTATGTTGATCTATGATCGAATGGTGATCAGAGATGGAGATTCCATGTATGCATGGTGCACGTGATGAGTTTGAAAGTGGTTTTGGCACGTAGAGATAACTATTTTATCTTGGGAATGAGAAAATGCATAGCATGAAGTGAATAACGCATGATGAGTTACAAGATCCAATGTACAGTGATCCAAGAGTGATTGAAGTTTTCTTGAATAATGAGCAGTTGATTTCTATGTAATCCAACGATCATGTTTGAACTGATATGTTTGCAATCTCTATGAGATCTTAGGTTTTGTGATGTGTTACCGACCTATTGTATTTTTTTATAAGGTCAATGAGTTGTTTTGTAAGTGTGTTGGCAACTTGGTTAAGTGTGGTAGTGGTTGATTGCCGAACCAGAAGGAGTATCTATAGAATGTTTTGAAGGAAGATAGGAGCATAAACGGATCTGACTAAGCAAGATAGTGCTATGACCAGATCAAAAAAAATTTTGTTGTTCTCTAAGAATTACAACAGTTAAATCCCTTAACTGGGTAAGGTTTAATGGGATTTGGTGCTTTATAAATCCTCTAACCAGGTGATCCATTCGCTTGGATTTGAAATCCTCTATCGAGGTTACCCCTGCTAATGTTTGTAGCTTCAGTCAAATGATCATTTAGAATACATATAATATATGTTGATTAATAATAATATATTATTATGTTATATTATTATATTATTATTAATCATATAAAATTTAATATTCAATATTAATCTATTATATTATTCTAAATTAATAATTGATTGATGAAACATTATAATATTGATTAATTTATTATAATTAAAGGAGAGACATGTTCGTTCAAGGACATGCCTCTCCAAAGGAATATATATAGTATAATGTTATTCAATTTGAGAACACATAGAATTCGAAGAATGCAAGTATCAGATTAATTCAGATATATAAATTAAAATACATCCAATAAACCTGGGAAAATCAACATGGTATCAGAGCTCAAGCCTGTGAAGTTTAATTTGGAGGTTGGAGAGGGTTGGAGAATTCAGGTTTTGCTAGAATTTTCAGTCTGAAATATGCCATTGTACGACCCTTGGTTGGCCTCAAAATGAGGACTATAATATATGGATGGAAATATCTGTGTTTCTAGTTTTCAAATATATTTATCTCATCAAATTTGATTCAGTTTTGTGCAAGATATGATGAATTTGGTGCAGGTCACTTGAAACCCTACCTAGGGTTAGCAATTTTGGGAAAAATGTCATAACTTTTGTTTTAACCATTGGATCTGGCTATAACTTGGAGGAAATGTTTGTAATTAGATTTTATAACATCTCACCGAAGAGATTGGATAAATTTGGTAATTTGAAAAAGTTATTAAAGACTGTGTGTGGCAGATCATAATGAAAGTGTTGATCAAAATTATGAAAATGTTCTACATCATTCAAAGGGAATTATGATGAGAGATGATTCATGCGTGATATTTCTTATATGGGCTCACCTTATTAAAGGAATTGTTTTAAACTTAAGGATGAAAGCACAATAAAATTGAATTAAAGGGAGAAATAAATTGATGCTTATAAATGAATTGATGATTGAGACCAGATGCAGAGGGAGTCTGACATTTCAAAAGAGGACAAGAGGTCGATACAAGAACTTGAGCTTCCGAGGGAACAGATGGTTCAGTCAACTTGTGACAATTTCGATCATAGTGATTGAGAGGGATTTTCACTATTGAAGGTGAAACACTTATGAGGTAAAATTTGATTCAATTGATTATTATACTAATGAAATCATTTAATGCCTTATGGGCCTTGTGTAAATCACAAGGAAGTGACGACTTCCAAATGATTTCCACTTGTATTTTTGAGGTTATTGGAAGGTGACAATCTTACAATAACTTGAGCTTGTGGATAGAATCACCGACAGAGGCAATCCACATGAGAGCTCGTGGATAGAATCACTAACTGAGGCAATCCATGTAAGAGTTTGTGGATAGAATCACCAACTAAGGCAATCTACATGAGAGCTTGTGGATAGAATAACCAACTGAGGCAATCCACATAAGATCTTGTGGATAGAATCGTCGACTGAGGCAATCCATGTGAGAGCTAATGGATAGAATCGCCGACTGAGGCAATCCACTTAAGAGCTTGTGGATAGAATCACTGACTGAGGAAATCCACATGAGAGATCATGGATAGAATCGCCGACTGAGGCAATCCACATAAGAGCTTGTGGATAGAATCATCGACTGAGGCAATCCATGTGAGAGCTCATGGATAAAATCACTGACTAAGGCAATCCATGTAAGAGCTTGTGGATAGAATCGCTGACTGAGGCAATCCACATGAGAGCTCATGGATAGAATTGCCGACTGAGGAAATCCACGTGAGAGCTCATGGATAGAATCGCCGACTGAGGCAATCCACACAAGAGCTTATGGATAGAATCACCGATAGAGGCAATCCATGCAAGAGCTTGTGAATAGAATCGCCGACGGAGGAAAATTCCCACCTTAAGACTATGGTCCCTTGTGATGAGCATCATATGGTTGATGCAAATACTCCCAATATCATGAGATGATATTTTTGAGTTATGGTGAATATCATGTGCCTTGATATTCTTGTTTATACCATACTTCTTGATATCATAGTGAGATAATATTTTCTCTATTCCATAATTAATCTAGACTTAATGCATTTGCATTGATTTTATCTTCCCTAGCTAAGAGGGAGTGTTAATGTTTGTAGCTTCAGTCGAATGATCATTTAGAATACATATAATATATGTTGATTAATAATAATATATTATTATGTTATATTATTATATTATTATTAATCATATAAAATTTAATATTCAATATTAATCTATTATATTATTCTAAATTAATAATTGATTGATGAAACATTATAATATTGATTAAATTATTATAATTAGAAGAGAGACATGTATGTTCAAGGAAATGCCTCTCTAAAGGAATATATATAGTATAATGTTATTCAATTTGAGAACATATAGAATTCCAAGAATGCAAGTATCAGATTGAATCAAATATATACATTAAAATACATCCAATAAAACCCAGGAAAATCAACAACTCCTACCAAGGTATTTCCTTTAACAGGGTATTGTAGTCAATCCCTTAACCAAGTGGTCCTTAACCGGATCTGTTCCTAACAGGACATTTTTGTAAAGCTTCTAACAAGGCTTGGCTCCTAACAGGGTGAACTTTAGAAGAGTTCAGAATAGTTGTGGGTATTCATGCCCACCATGGTTTTTCCCATTTGGGTTTCCATGTCAAAAATCATTGTGTCAAGTGGTGAATGATTTTGTGGTTATATTTTGATATGGTTGATTTGATTAAACTGGTAAAGCCACTTAGATATGATTAGATGATCAAAAGTGATATGAAATGAGCTATTACTAATGTTAGTAAAGTGGTTTAATGTTTTGGTTAAATGGTATGTGAGTTTCAAAACTGTTACACTATTATATTGGTATTCTATTCAACAGGTAAACTTGACAGTGTAGTTGCAGTTTTTTTATAGTGTTTAAACCAGTTAGTTCAGTGAATGGTTTATGAGTTGGGATTAAGTTTGGTGAAATTTTAGTTTGTTTTCTATATATTGATTCACCCCCCCCGCTCTCAGTAGTTGACCGAATCTTTATTAATTCATCATATCATCAATTGGTATTAGAGAATGTTAGGCCCTCTTGTGTTTAAGCCTCACAACTTGAGGTAAAGATCTAGGAGAACATGATGAAGAAAGAAGGTCCAAAGTTAAATAGGGAAAATTACAGAATCTGGAGTGATAGGATGAAGACCTATATCAAGAGCTTAGGAAGTCAATATTGGGAACATGTTGTTACTAAATATAACTTTCCTAGTGGGATTTTTTTAGATGACCAAAAGAAGGAGAAACATGAGAACAATCAAGCATTGGAGGCCATTATTAGTTCCTTGTCCGATTCAGAGTATGTTGATGTCCATGGTTTGGAGACTGCTTTTAAAGTGTGGAAGAAACTGGAGGATATCTATAGCGGCGATGAGAATGTGAAGACTACCAAAGAAGAGAGTCTGAGAGGTAAATTTGATGATATGCAGATGGTTGAAGGTGAGAACATTCAAAAATATGGGCAGAGGATCAAGGAATAGTTGGTGAGATCAAAAGTGTTGGTGGTATAGTGGAGGATAGCACAATGGTTAGCAAGGTGTTGAGAACCCTTCTACCAGTCTACTCTATCTGAGTTGTAGCCATTCATGAACTCAAGTATATTGATAAATCAAAGGTAACTCTTGACTCCATCATTGGTAACTTAACTACATTTGAATTAAATGGTTATGATGGAAGTGTTCAGAGATCAGAGTCTTCTTTTAGAGCTTTAGTTTCAAACCCACCGATAAGGAAAAATAGAGAAGCTAGTTACAGTCATGAGTCTAGATCCAACAAAGAGGTTGATGATAAAGATAGTCTAATTGAGCTTGAAGCATTGTTGGCCAAGCAATTACCCAAAGGTACCAATAAGTTTGGAGGTAAATTACCAATGAAGTGTTTTGCATATAACCAGATTGGACATATTGCTGCTAACTATCCAAATGGAGATAATGTGTAGAAACGTGAGAAGTATAAGAAGCACAAAGGCAAAGGTAAAAGAGACTGTCTCATTGTTGTGGATGTAGGAATTACAGATGATGAATCTAAAGAAGATGCAAATGAGGACATTGTCTTTGTTTCCATTAAAGAAGAGTCACCAAATCAAAAGGCATTATTCTCTCGCATGGATAGTTGTGATGATTGGATTATAGATAGTGGTTTTTTACACCACATGATCGATGATCGGAGTAAGTTTCTTACTTTGAAGGAATTTGATGGAGTTGTGAGATTTGGGAATGACTCACCCTACATGGCAAAAGGAAAGGGAACCATCTCTTTGAATGGTAAAAGCAATGCAAATGATGTCTACTGGGTTGAAGGATTGAAACACAATCTTTTGAGTGTTGCTCAACTCAATAACAAAGGTTATCCACTGGAATTCAAGAATGGGATGTGCAAAATCTATGGAAGAAAAGGTAAACTGATTGCAACTAGAAAGTAGACAAAAGGTAACTTGTTTCACCTAAATTATAAATTCAATAGCTTCTTAATTGCAAAAGTAGATGATAGTTGGCTTTGGCATCAGAGATTTTGTCATGTAAATTTTGATAACATTGTAAAAGTCAGTAAGTCCAAATCAGTAAGAGGTTTACCTCAGTTGGACAAACCGGTGAATGCTCTTTGTAAGAAATGTCAAATAGGAAAGATGACATCCTCAACCTTTCAGAGAAAATCTTTCTCAACAGAACATTTTCTAAATTTGGTTCATACTGGCCTTTGTGGACCAATAAGGACTAGGAGTATGTTGGCATTATGTGAACCGGTATGAAGACATAATGATATTGTATGTTGTCATTGATGTCAATATGTGACATGATGTGAACCAACACATGTGATAGGTAAGAAGAGAGAACCGGCATATGTATGAACCAGTATATATGCCAAAGTGAAGTAGCATATCTATTCAAGATGAACCAACATGTAGTTATGGGAATAGGCACATGGAAGCATTGTGTGACTACCAGTTGGTAGGTAGTTTCCACTTCAAGATTTCTGGTTGGAGTACCTCAAGCCGGTGTGACTCAATTGGTGATCTTTGTGTGATGAGTTAACATTATAATGAAGAATAGGTAGTGTAGCCACATAAGCTCTGTGCATGTGAAGGATCTTGCATGAAGAAGACTATTCCTATCTACCTTGAGAATGTGTGAAGTTTGTCAAACAGTGATAACGCGTTATAGGTTGTCAGCCTCCATGAAATCGGTGGATAATGGACGATGGAAAATACCCTGAGATAAATTCAAGATTGTTGCATTTAATGCAGTATGATTCAACGGTCAGGATTGAACTGCTTGAATTGCTTAACCTAACAGGTTTAGGGTTTAGGGTTTTTGCTACCAACCTGTCTGTTTCCTATAATGTCAATGTTGTGTTTCTTTCTAGGGTTGTTGGAAAAAGTTGTGAATGTGTATCCAAGGGAAGTGATACGTGATTCTTTCCAGACCAAAGGAGAGAAGAGATACCTACAAAGGGAATGTGCAGAAGGAGAAGAGGAGCCTAAACGGATCTGCATTAGCATTGAGTGTTGTTAACAGATCACTGTAATTCCTATTGATCTCTAACCACTTCAACAGTTGTAAAATCCCCTAACAGGGTAGCCTTAACTAACTTGTTGTAAAATCCCCTAACAGGGTGGTCTTAATAGGCTTGATTCAAATCCCTTAATAGGGTAACTCAAGGTTAATGAGTTCTGAGAAGCTAGAGAGCTATGGAGATCCTTTAGCTATTGAGTTCTTGAAATCCTCTAACAAGGTGACCCTACCGGGTTTAACCCTTAACCAGGTATTATTGCTATCCCTTAACCGGGTGATCCCTAACAGGATCGGTTCCTATCAGAAACTATTGTAATGTCTTTAACCGAGCAAGGCTCCTAACAAAGTGGACTTCAAAAGAGTTCAAAAGCAACTTGTGGGTATTCATCCCCACCATGGTTTTTCCCAGTTGGGTTTCCACATGAAAAATATGTGTGTCATCTGTGATGCTTTTATCTTGTGATGCTTTGTTACTACTTGCTGAGCATATGATGGTTTTGTGTTTTATGCCTATCTATAAAGCATACTGAACTAACTGTTGTGACGATCAGAGGAGAGTTTATCTATTCATGCATAAGGGTGAAATGGTAGTGTTGTTTTGAAGTTAAATGAAAAGCTAAGTGTTCAACCGGTCAATGCTTGTTTTAGACACTCTTGGCTTTACCGGTTGTAGTCTGTGTTGAATAGGTATTCCTGTTTGCTAGTTGTTTGGAGTATTTGCTGTCAAACCGGTTTTGGACTGTATTTGTGTTTGTACTGATTCACCCCCCCTCTCAGTATTGGTTTGGTACTAGTGGTTCATCATTGAGTCATCAAAGTATACATGGTGATCAGTATTTTATGAACTTTACTGATGATTTCTCAAGAATGATGTGGGTCACATTCTTGAAGGACAAAACATAAGACTTTAGTAAGTTTAAAGCATTCAGAGCCTTAGTTGAAAAAGAAAGTGGAAGAAAGCTTAAGTGCTTAAGAATTGATCAAGGTGGTGAGTTTACTTCAGAGGAATTCACCAGATACTATGAAGACAATGGAATTAAGAGGCAACTTTCTGCACCTAAGACACCACAACAAAATGGTATTGCAGAGAGGAACAACCAGTTAGTTGTTGAAGGTACAAGGACTATGCTAATATAAGGAGGTGTAGCTAAGACATTCTAGAGGGAAGCTATCAGCAAAGTTGTCTACACAATGAACCAGATATTGGTTAAAAGAGGTAAGGATAAAACTCCTTATAAATACTGGTATGGTAGATAACCTAATGTCAATTATTTTAAGATTTTTTGTACCAGATGTTTTATCAAGAGAGGTGACTATGTTGGTAATTTTGATGCTAAGAGTGATGAAGGCATATTTCTTGGTTACTCCACCAAGAGAAAAGCCTACAAATGTTACAACAACCAGACAAAGAAGATCATTGAAAGTGCTAATGTCTGAGTGGATGAGTTTTTTGATGAATCAAGAGAAATCAGTGAGAAGGAGGAAAATGAACCTTACATTTTAGTTTTGGAACCAAAACCAGTGAAGCCAAAAGTTGGTGAAATGAATACTGCAACACCAGCTTAACCTAAATAGTTAGATTTTGTAGAAGATAAAGAAAGTGAAGAAGAACAACCTGAAGACCACGATCATGTTACTCTAAGGTATGTTAGACTCAATCATAGTCCTGATCATATTGTTGGAGATAAAGATGCTGGTGTGTTAAACATAAGAAGAATAAGAGAGAATTCTTGTATGATCTCCACTATTGAGCCTAGAACAACAAAGGAAGATTTTGGAAATGATCACTGGATCAAGGCTATGGAAGAATAACTTGACTAGATTGAGAAAAACAATACTTGGTCACCTGTACCCAGACCGAAGAACAAGAATGTAATAGGTACTAAGTGGGTATTCAGGAATAAATTGAATGAATATGGAGTAGTAGTAAGAAATAAAGCCAGACTGGTATACAAAGGTTATGCACAAGAAGAAGGTGAATACTATGGTGAGACATTTGCATCAGTTGCAAGATTGGAAGGAGTTAGGACTCTACTTGCATTTGCTGCATATAGAGGATTCAAGGTATATAACATGGATGTGAAGTCAACATTTCTAAATGAAATACTGGCAAAGGAAGTCTACATTAAACAACCAGATGGTTATGCTTTGACTAAATTAAAGAATAAGGTGTGCAAACTACACAAGGCACTATATGTTTTGAAGCAAGCACCAAGAAAATGGTATGAAAGACTACATTCTCACTTGGTGAAGATAGGTTTTCAGAGAGCCAGTGAAGACAATAATATATATCTCAAGACTAAAGCAGATAAGATACTAGTTAGTGAAGTATTTGTGGATGATATCATTTTTGGAGGCAATCATGACAGTTGTGATGACTTTTCAAATAAGATGAAAAGTGAATTTGAGATGTCTCTGGTAGGAGATAAAATTCTTTATAGCTTTTCAAATTCAACAGATGAAGGAATGTATTTTTATCACACAGTCCAAGTATGTGAAAGAAGTATTGAAGGCATTTGGAATGGGAGATTGTAGACTAGTTGGAACACCAATAGTTACAGGCTATAAATTGTTTGAGGATGATTCTACATTAGTGGATGAAAAGGAGTATAGACAATGATAGGGAAACTACATTATGTTGTCCATAGCAGATCGAATATTGCTCATGCAATAGGATTAGTTGCCTAATTTCATAAAAGTTCTAAGGAGACACACATGGTAGAAACTAAAAGAATTTTCAGATATTTGAAAGGCACAATTGATTATGGATTATGATATCTATATGCAGGTAACTTTGATTTGAAAGTCTATACAGATGCAAACTAGGCAAGAAATGTTGATGATAGGAAGAGTACAACCAGAGGAGCATTCTTTCTTGGAGGAAGGCTTGTATCTTGGAGCAACAAGAAACAGAGTTGTATGTCACAGTCAACTACATAAGTTGAATATGTTGCAGCATATATGAACTGTACCCAACCAATCTGGATGAAACACATTCTGGAAGGTTTCAAGTTAAAAATCTCAAAATCGGTAAGGATTTTCTATGATAACACCAGTGCGATAAATATTTCAAAGAACCCAGTGTTGCATGCAAGAACCAAGAATATTGAGCTGAAGTATCATTTCTTAAGAGAGAAAGTGTAGAGTAAAGATGTGTCATTGGAGAATGTATCTACTAAGGAATAGCTAGCGGATATCCTTACTAAACCTCTGCCTAAGGATACTTTTGAGTATCTTAGAGGTCAGCTAGGGGTTGTACCCCTACATGAGGTCAATTAAGCTAATATGGAAGACATCAGTCCCAGAGCTTATTGAAAAACTTGAAGCTGGATTGGTATTGAGTGGAGCTACTCCACAGGGGGAGCAGCTAGTTGTAGAATAGTGAAGTATGACACTGTATGTTTTGCTTTCACTTTTGCATTGTTTTCAAAAGGGGAGAAGAAATGTATCATTGATGAGGAAAAGAACTGTATATGATTGATAACCAATTACCAGCTGAAGACATGGAGACATAGTTGAAGGAGAGTACATGAAAAAATGAAAACCAAGATTCCTATTCCTATGTATGTGTATTACTCTCAATCATCACAATAAAAAGGGTATTGATATTTGTATTGTCATAAATGCCAAAGGGGGAGATTGTTGGCATTGTATGAAGATTTCATTGATGAAGTATAGTTTTTTCATTGATGTCAATAGTAACCGGCAATGGAGTTGTATTGCAACTGACAGTGATGCAGTAATGCAACCAGTAGTAGAGAAGTGATGGAAACTGATATTGGTATTCTAAGCAAAGAGATCAAACGGTAACCCTAACCTATTGATAAGCTGAACCCTAACCGATGGAGCTTGGAGAATCAGTTATGTTGATCTATGATCAAACAGTGGTCAGAGATGGAGATGCCATGTATACATGGTGCACGTGATGAGTTTCAAAGTGGTTTAGGCACATAGAGATAACTGTTTTATCTTGGGAATGAGAAAATGCATAGCATGAAGTGAATAACACATGATAAGTTACAAGATCCAATGTGTGGTGATCCAAGAACGGTCGAAGTTGTCTTGAACAATGTGTAGTTTATTGCTATGTAATCCAACGATCATGTTTGAAGAGATAAGTTTGTAATCTCTATGAGATCTTAGGTTTTGTGATGTATTACTGACCTATTGTATTTGCTTATAAGGTCGATGAGTTATTTTGTAAGTGTGTTGGAAATTTGGTTAAGTGTGGTAGTGTGATTGATTGTCAAACCAGAAGGAGTATCTACAAAATTTTTTGAAGGCAGATAGGAGCATAAACGGATATGACTAAGCAAGATAGTGATATTACCAGATCAACAAAAACCCTATTGTTCTCTAACAATTACAACAGTTAAATCCCCTAACTAGGTAATCTTTAACAAGCTTTGGTGCTTTCTAAATCATCTAACTAGGTGATCCATTAGCTTGAATTTGAAAGCCTCAATCAAGGTTAGAACTAACAAGGTATTGTAGTCAATCTCTTAATCGGGTGGTCCTTAACTGGATTTGTTCCTAATAGGACATTTTTGTAAAGCTTCTAACAATGCTTGGCTCCTAACATGGCAAACTTCAGAAGAGTTCAAAATACTTATGGGTATCCATCCCCATCGTGGTTTTTCCCATTTGGGTTTCCACGTCAAAATCATTGTGTCAAGTGGTGAATGATTTTGTGGTTATGGTTGATTTGATTAAATTGGTAAAGCCATAGATATAATTAGTGTTGGCATTGTGTTGTCATTGATGTCAACCAGTATAGAAGGATAACCGGTATAGGAGAAGAGTTAATGTGTTGTCATTGGTGACCATCAGTATGCAGAAGAATGATCTGGTATGTACTAGAATGCTAGTGTTGTAGTTAAGAGATCGGTGAGTAAAAGGTTGTTGATATAGTGATGCATGCAACCGACATGAAAGATAAGGCATAGTGCGAGGCTAAGTGTGATGAAGAGGTGGAATATTACTTGAATCACATCAACATTGGAAGTGATTTGTGCAGGCTACTAGATTGCTAGTATGATGCTAACTTGTAGAACTCCAACTGGATGAAGAAGCTATCACATGTTATGTGATAGGTTGACAGAGTAAGATGCTTCTATGAGAAAGATGACATATGGAAAGATACTGGGACATATGTCAAGTTGAAGATATATCCTTCCCTCGGTAAAGTTAAACTTCTATTAACAGAATGATTCCTTGAAAATAGGCAGGTGATTGAATGCAAAGACCAGATGAACAATTGGAAAATGAGAAAGCCTCCAGAGCATGAGATCAAAAATGCACAATAGATATGAAAGTGAAAACAAGGTGTGTTATCAAGATATTGAAGGAAGAATGAAGAGTTGAGATGGTGTGTTTGTCATCTTGACAAATCAGTTGAGAGGAGAACTGATTAGATGAGGAAGGATTCTTGTGAGTCTACAGGAACATACATGGTGATACTTTGAAATAGATGAAGGTTGGTGCAGAACAGTTGGAGTTTGATGACTTTGTGTCATCAATGTGTCTCATCGGCAAGAAGGAAAGTATGTTGTCCACCAGAAGACACATCTATCAGAATCTGCATTGGTGATAGTTGACATGTTATGTCAACCAGTGAAACATCAAAGAAGAGACAAGGAAGATAAGGCTCTCACCTGATAAAGAGGAGTGCAACAAACTAAAGGATAAGGAGAGTTGAGTTGATGAGTTTGTCACTCTGACAAACTGGTGAAGATGTGACTCAGTCTAATGACTCTTGAGGCTCTACAATAACACACATGGAGATACCAAGATGCAGATTGAAAAAGGTGTTGCCTCGGTGCATTATGTTGAAGGTTGATGACATGGTGTCATCAAGAGTGTTTACCGGTATGTAAGTCCACTAGTAATATGGACAAGGTGCAGATGTAAAAGACTTCCCACCTGATGAGAATGAGAATGCTATGGATAGACATGTCTAGTGACCGATTAAGGTATATCACTGGTAGTTCAACAAAGAGCAGATTTGAAGGTTAACCGGTAAAAGTGTGGGATATTGGTAGGGTTAGTGAACCGACGGAAAAGAAGAACCAATTGAGTGTTTGGTTGGTGATCCTGTCTAGACTGACACAAAGGTATGAGCTGGTAGTTGGTCGACAAAGATGCCACATGGAGTCAAGGTGGTACACTTGCATGCAGCAGTAGATGGAGTGTGCATTGACGAGGTTGTTGCAGAGTTGGTCGATATTAATGGTAGACCCCATAAATCATGGGATGTGTTGCATAGGTGTGCAGCTCGAGGAAGGTTGAATAGAGGTGATCAATGGGATGCATCGATCAATGCAGAGTGTCTAGGTGTAGAATGAGGTTGGCGATGAAATGTGTGAACCATTAATGGCGACTGATCTTGTGTCTCATTGACTAGCTATCCATGTTTGCTAAACATAGCAAACATGTTTTTGAAGGCACGTTAATGATGGTGATGTGCAAATAGCTATTCAAGAGATCAGATTAGATAAGATCATATTGGGTTTGGTTTTCCTCGAGGTTGATGAGGAAACCCTAACCACCTATGATTTGAATTGGCTTTTTGTGGGAAGACTGGGCTATAAATATGCAAGACAAAGATATTGTTAAGTATTGTTGGATGGGAGAATATAGAATTGTTGTGAAGTGATTAAGTGCTACATGAGAGAGTTAGATTAGTCAGAGGAAAAATAGTAGAAGATAACAATGACTAAGTAAGTGAAGGTTAAACCAGTGATAAGGTTTAACAGAGGGTTTAACTGGTATGGTTTGAGCAACTGGTATAGTAGCTAGATTGCATCAAGGAAGATAAATGGTAGGTGATTGTAGTGATAGGAAGACAATAGAGGGTGTTGAAGTGCAACATAGTAAAGGAGAGATTAAGCAAAGTAGATGTAGAGTAAAGTATCTGGTAGAGTGTAAACTAGTAAAGCAGCAAAAGAGAGAGAGGTGAACTAGTGCAGTAGAGAAGGTGTCTCACTGACAAAGTGAAGTATATGAAATGGTTGCAAGATTCACTTTTAATAGTATGACCAATTTTGTATTTGAAGCTATCATTGTGATCACTGAGTTGTAGCTCATTTGGGTTGGTGCCCATAAACTAGCAAGGGTTGTAGCTCCTTTGTGTTGTAGTCCATAAATTAATTAGGGGTTGGTTCTCCTTGGGTTGGTGCCCTAAATCAGGGGTTGTAGCTTCTTGGGTTGGCACCCTAAACTTTGTAACAAATTTTATTATGAGGCTAGATTGGAGCACTAGTCTCCAACAACATTTCTCACTAAGGTTTTTCCCATCTTGGATTTTCCTCGTATGTGCTGGTGTTATGAGATGTCCCTTTATGTGTTCTTGCATTTGTGTTGTTCTAATGGTTCTCTCAGTGCATCTAGTAAATTTTTTGCATAAGTCTCAAGAATGTTAAGATCTACCTCATATCTCATTTCAGTCACCCAAACAGTCCTAGGGAGTACAACTTCCATCCATGTCTCATCTTTCTTGATAACAAAACAAATTTCTTTGTCATATTTGTCCACTATACTTTGTGGTAGTCTTTCTCTAGTTTTCATTTTAGCTTTGAAAGTTTTAAAGTATTCAATTATGTTGTTGTCCTTTGCAGTTCCCATGCCAATAAGAGCTTCATGGAATTGTCTTCCTATCGATATACCATATCCAAAGTCTTTAGGTCTTGTACCGGGGATTTCCTTAGTGAAATACAACATCAAGCATACCAAAAGACTTCCAAAGTGGAATGTCCCTTTCTTATCTCCTTTAATATTTTTCAAATTGTCAATAAGTTCATCTTTTAGCCATTCACACACATCTATCATTGCATTGTTGTTAACCATCTCATAAGGACTATTTATACAAAGACTAGAAATTGAGTTTAGCCTATTAGTATGTGTGGTCTTGTATCCTAGTACCATACTTACAAATCTCACATTGATGTCCTTGATATTATTCACTCTTAGTGATCTATTGTCAGATAGTGCTCATGTTAGGGTCATCACTTTGTTGTTAGAAATCTTCTTTGTTTTATCAGGTCTATTGTCAGTTGAGGGTAAACCAATTACTACCCTAATTGCTTGTCGGGTTATTTTGGAAACAAAATCCAACCATAAGAATTCTCCATGTGCTCTACTCAAAACAATTCTTACTACTTCCTCTGGAAATTGAGGAATGTTCAGTATCTCCACAAAACCTAGAGTTTCTATGATCTTGTGTTCGGGTTTAACAATGCCATTTTCATCACAAATTACCTTAGTAAACATTTTCATCAATTCTTCAAAATCTAGTTCTTCTATTTTGCAATGTATATAAATCCTAGGGTCTTTTGCAAATACTACACCTTTAGGAATTTTCGAAAATGCCCCTACAGAGTCATCTTGTTTGGCAATCTCAGGAATTATCTTAAATATGGCCCTAGGGTGTTTCACGTTTTCCACAATAGTAGGGTTTGGAATAAACTTGGGAGCAGAATAAGAAGCCATTGAAAAATACCTTTAGCTACCTAAAAATATTCTGAATGCTTGAAGAAATCACTTCGCACCTTTGCCTTGAATGCCTTTTCTCTATTTTCATGCTCTCTACTAATTTGAATGCTTGGTGAGTCAAAAATGAGGGAAATTAGCTGTTTTATAATAACATTTCTCTTACCAACCGTATTCAATGCTCACTGGTTAAGTAAAAACTTAACACATCTATCGGTAAAGAAGAAATCTATCTTCTCACTATCGACTGAGGGTAATCTACATGATTTTCAACTTGCTGCAATACCTCGAAAGGGTTACTTCTTAGTTGGATGAAGAATCTTCTGCCGGTGGAGGATTACTCTATTCTACCGGTATAGAGATAGCTTCATCAACATTCTAATCTCTCTTCCTAATGCAGTGTTTCAAAAATTCTTTCTTTACCTCATCTACCTTTTCTTTGCCTTTCAAACTGGATCCTTTATTGTTTGTCGGTGAAGTCTTGCTTCTACAGAATATAGCAATATGTCTAATTTTGTTACAAGCATAACAAGTCACATTATTCCTCTGAATAGCCTTTCCATATCCTATGTTCTGCATTGATTAGATAAGTGTCCATATCTTCCACAAACATAACATTTCACATTCATTCTGCAATTTTCTGAATTATGACCAACTTTGTTGCATTTGGAACATTGACCGGTGGGTGCATTAATATTCTAATTGTTTCTAAATCTACATTGATTTGCTCTATGACCATATTTGTTGCAATTGAAACATTTGCCATTAAACTTATAAGCACTAGGTTATCTTACCGGTTTGTTCTGATCTAGATTGTTTGTAGTGTCGGAACATTCTCCAACTTCAAATCCAAGCCCATTTGTATCTCCATTAGGTTTCTGACTTTTCAACATGTCATCAAGATCCTCTGAACTTTTCTTTAATTTCTCTTTGTGTTGATTTGCAGTAGCCAACTCATTTTCTAGAATTTCCTTTTGTCTCATAAGCTCAGTTTCATCATGTTGCATGTGAATCAGATTTGTCTTCAACCTATCATTTTCATGACTAAATCTTAGATTTTCATTTCCAGCATCATTGAGTCTCCTAGTCAAGTCTTCTTCATTCTTCTTCCTATCTTCAATGTCTTTACAAAACCTCATAGTCATATCTTGCATTTCATTCTTCATAATATTGTTTTCTTGTCTCAACTTGTTTGCAAGTTCTCTAAGAGTTTCTTTTTCATCATCCTTATTCTGCATATAAAGTTCTTTTCTCTTATTCTTTGCAATAACTAGGTTATTTTAAAGTGCCAAAATGAATTCTTGAGCAGTTTTAAGTTCATCCTCCAATCTGATGTTCTTCACTTTTTATACATCATTGTCTACAAGAGCTCCTTCCAATTGTTTCCTTAAGTTCTCCATCTATACCAGTATCATAATATTCCTCAAGCTATTAGGCTTTTGAAAATAGAGGACCAAGCTCTGATACCAATTGCTAGAATTAATGATAGTCCTAAAGACACTAAGAGGGGGGTGAATTAGTGTCTAACCGATTTACAGAATATTTAAACTTATTAAGAACTTTGTATCCCAAAACACTGTAGCGGTAAATAAGATTTAATGTAGCAAATGAGAATAATAGAGACAACATAGAAAACACACCATAACACAAGATATTTAACGATGAAACCCGGTGTGGGAAAAACCTTGGTGGGATTTTTGACCCACAATATTCGCTCACTAGCCAATGAATAAATATTACTTACAATGAGGCGCTTGCACATGTAGGAAGGTTAGCAGCCTAGAGCTCACTACTCAATCACAAAACAGAAGTCTCACTGACTTACAAAATGGATGATCAAAATCCAATACAATATACTGCTTCAAATCAACATCAACTATGCTAGGTTCAGTATGGGTTTAAGCTCAATCTACTACCAAAAACCTTTGTTGTCAACTATATCACCTTATACAAAAATATCATCTATATCCACTCTCTCTATCATATATCTTCTCTCAAAATGACCTATAAGATCTCATACATATATATGAGTCTTTTATAGTATGCCATGTTGACTTTTACAAAAGATAATTACAATATAAAACAATAAACAAATGTTTATTCCATGTCAGCTTAAATGTTGGTATGCATTATTTCCGCTGTCGGTGAAGTGCCTGTCGGTGCCGATAACTGCCAGTAAGGTTGACAGATGATTTCCAGTTGGTTTCCAGTTGGTTGCCATCAATGACAACATCAACTATTCTCATAAGAGTGTAGAATGCCAATGCATTAATGGTGGTGATGTATAGATAGTTGTCTGAGAGATCAGATCGAATAAGATTTGATTGGATTTGGTTTTCCTTGAGGTTGATGAGGAAACCTAACCGCCAGGAAACCCTAACCACCTGTGATTTGAAATGGCTTTTGGTGGGAAGACTAGGCTATAAATATGCAATCCAAAGATATTGGTAGGTGCTGCTAGATGGGAGAATGTAGAGCTACTGTGAAGTGATTGAGTGTTGCATGAGAGAGTTAGATCAGTCAAAGGGAAAATAGTAGAAGATAACAGTGACTGAGTAAGTGAAGGTTAAACCAGTGATAAGGTTTAACAGAGGGTTGAACCGGTATAGCAGCTAGATTGCATTAGGGAAGATAACTAGTAGGTGCTTGTACTGGAAGGAAGACAACAAAGGGTGTTGAAGTGCAACATAGTAAAGGAGAGATTCGGCAAAGCAGATGTAGAGTAAATTTTCTAGTAGAGTGTAATTTGGTAAAGCAGTATAAGAGACAGAGGTGAACCGATGCAAAAAAGAAGGTGTCTCACCAACAAAGTGAAGTATATGAAATGGTTGCAAGATTCACTTGTAATAGTATGACCACTTTTGTATTTGAAGCTATCATTGTGATCACTGAGTTGTAGCTCGGTGTAGGGGTTGTAGCTCCTTTGGGTTGGTGTCCATAAACTAGCAGGGGTTGGAGCTCCTTTGGGTTGTAGCCCATAAATTAGTTAGGGGTTGGTGCTCCTTGGGTTGGAGCGCTAAATTAGGGGTTTTAGCTCCTTGGGTTGGTGTCCTAAACTAAAAATAGATTTCATTGTGAGACTAGATTGGAGTAGTAATCTCCAACAACATTTCTCACCATTATTTTTCCCATCTTGGTTTTTTCTTGTATCTACTGGTGTTATGAGATGTCCCTTTGTGTGTGATTGCATTTGTGTTGGTCTCCCGACTAACTGGTAAGTGTACATTGAGTTAGAATCTGAGAACTGGTATACTCACATAGGATAGTTAAAGGGAAAAGGTTGAGAATCACTGATTCACCCCCCTCTCAGCGGTGCATTGTGTCTAACAATTAGATGACCAGAAGTGATATAAAATGAGCTATTACTAATGTTAGTAAAGTGGTTTAATGTTTTGGTTAAATGGTATGTGAGTTTCAGATCTATTACACTGTTATATTGGTATTCTAGTCAACCAATAAACTTGACAGTATAGTTGCAATTTTTGTTATAGTGTTTAAACTAGTTAGTTCAGTGAATGGTTTATGAGTTGGGATTAAGTTTGGTGAAAGTTTAGTTTTTTTTCTATCTACTGATTCACCCCCCTCTCAGTAGTTGACCAGATCCTTATTGATTCATCATATCATCAATTGAAGCATTGATTGATGTTGTTCTAGAGAAAGGCAATAAGAGGAAAGAACCAGAAATATTCATTGAGCCTATTACAGTAAAGTCTGCATCAGATGATGACACACCCCTGGAATTTAAAAGGGTAATAAGGAAGAAAACTAGAGAAACTAAGGTAGAATCTAAGAAGCAACCCGTTAGGAAAGTTACTATCAAGGTACTGGCACAAAAGAAAGCACCAAAAGAAACACCTTCAACCCCATCCAGTACTAGAAGGAGGAAGAAGAAGGATGACATTGATCTGGCAATTGAAACTAGTAATGTAACTATCATTCCACCAAAGACTTGTGCAGAGTTAGTTGATGAAATTACTAAAGATAGTATATTAAAGAATGTACAATTTTATTATGAGCACTTAGATAATGATGAACAAAGAGAAGTAGAAGAAGTAGTTTTGTTATATTTGGATATTTATAAGAAAGCCTTGTTAGAAATTGAAGACCAAATACCGACATAGTTGTATGACATGTTAGATTCTAATAGATTATCAACAATGCAAGAGGACATGCATATAAAGATTCAAGAGATGTTATATGTTTGTGTTTCTATTGCTCCAGAGGAGCTGGAAAGACACTTGAAGTTGCAGATAGGAAATTTTTTAACAACCAACATAGAATAATCAGTCTTATGTTAGGTAGGGTCAATGAGATAATCAAGGAGACACACAAGGCATGGGTAAAGTTCTTTGAAGATAATCATGGTTTTTTATACTTCACCAAAATCTAAGATAGATACCGCAGACATCCCAGTTGAAGGGAAGGGTAAAGGTATTATGGGTACTTCACCCTCAATTTTGAAAAATATTAAGATAGTGGAAATTGAGCCCCCGGTAGATATAAATTAACAAACTAATGTTGAGATACCAGAATATACAAAGAGTGTAAAGGTTGATAATGTATAGGTTACTAATGTTGAGGACAATAGTCCTCTAGATCAAATTATATAGGATGAGGTCATAGTTCCTAGGGAGGAACTGACAGTTACTAAGGCTACACCAAGTGGCGAAGCCACCGGTGCAAGTGAGGAATCTATAAAGGTTAAATCATCAAAGGAGAAGAAAGAGGAATCTGACAAGAAACCGATAGTGATTCCATCATTGTTGTCAATTGACACCTCACAGGTTGAAAATAAAAGCATAACCAAGATGATTTCTACTGAACTCATGATGATGGCTACATAGAAAAATGATGAAGGAAGGATCTATGGATAAAAGTATTATTGATCAGCCTATCATTGTTTTGCATAGACTTGTCCCGGAATCTAAATTTGGCAATGAAGTGAGCCCATCCAAAAAGCTTAAGATAATCACTAAAAACATTTCAAATGATTTTTAGTCCTTGCAGTAGATATCAAACCAAAAAGCACTAGAAAGATTCACATAGGCAAAGAGAGCTACATTTGATCAAATGATTGTCTGAAAGGAAGGAAATCAATGATAAGTTGAAATTAAAAGATAATTTTTTAAGGCAGTGTACTAATATCTATAGAGTATGTTGTAACATGGTTTTTCTCACAACTAAGATAGATAAAAAGATTAAGGACAATCAGGGGGAGATTGTAGTATAGCCAATTCTTTTGATGGATTGAATTCATTGACTACACCCATTGATGGTCATATTTTGGTTTTGGAAGCCCAAGTTTTTTCCCTTGAGAGGGAAAAAGATAAAATCACAAGGAGAACCAGAAATCTTAGAGGATTCATGAGTCCCCGGTTGGATTCATTAAGTGTACATAAGAAGGAGTGTATAGATATGGTTGGTAAGCCCACACTGGTGGAGTTAAATGAGAAAGAGTCATTTGCCCATGTGCTATATGGACTTGTATCTATTTCTGGCACTTTCAAATCTAGTTGGGATACTTATCTAGAGCTTTTGGAGAAGCCCTATCTAGAAATTTTCAAACATATTCATTGTACAGTCTTTTTCATTGTTCATCCCAATTTTTGGATTTTTGGTATTATTTTTAGAATTTTTGATGGCATTGATGTCAAAGAGGGAGAGATATTGATGTGAAAAATAAAAAGAGGTAGTTGTATACATTAGGGGGAGAATAGGTGGAAAATATTTAGGAGATATGGAGTACTTTGGATATTCAACTCAAGGGGAGCAAGCTCAGGATGGAACTAGCAGTTGGAAACCATGATCATTTTTCACATGAGTGTTGCCATCAATGCCAAAGGGGGAGATTGTTGGAAATTGAAACTCAATTGGTTGGTTTAAATATGTTTTCATTTATGGTAACATGGCAACATGTTCCAGCTTCATATTTTGGTTCAAGTGTGTATCAATGGGCACTTCACCGGCACCGACATCGACACCGATAGGTTGGATAGATTTATTTGGTTACCGATAATGCAGGCCGACATGGTTTACAATCAGGTTATCAGTATTGGAGACTGACATCATTTGGATTTGGTATCGGCAATTTTTTTGATATTCATGTTTTATGTTATCTAGCCAACATGTATATTCATATTGTAAATATCTTTGTAAGCTGACATAAGGCATGATGAATTGTAAAGGGTATATAGGTAAGTTGGTTAGATCATTTTGTGTAAGGGATTGATAAGTGAATATGATAATGTTATGTAATGCATAATATATGAGAGAGATCATGTATGTGAGGATATTCATGTAAAGGGGTATTCCAGTAAAGGGTTTAGGGTTTCAGATTGGAACAGATAGAGCTTAACTGGAACTGTATTCAGGTATAGAAGATGCTATCTTTTTATTTCAACCATTTCTTTGGATTTTAGTCTAAATTTGTATGTAGTGAGTGAGGCTCCTTTTCTAATTGATCAATATTCTCTAGTCTATAATCCTTCCTGCAAGTGTAGGCCCCTGTATTTTATAATATCTCTTCATATGGCCAGTGAATTGATATTGTGGGTCACAAATCCTACCATGGTGTTTCCTCTTTGAGTTTTTCCATGTATAACTTTGTGTGTTATGGTATTCATTTATGTGATTGGCTTATTGGTTGCTTTACTTCTTTCAATTCTATATGTATCGGTTGTAGTGTCGTAAATTGTACACCCTTGCAAAGGTCGTACAATTTCACACTTAGGTTAGCACCTGCCTTAGTGTGTCTTACATCTTTCATTTCTAATTCCCCTTTAAGAATTTAAGTAATTAATTTAATTAAATCTAAGGTCATGTCTCATCACTTTACACATTATAAAGTTGGGACCTTTACCCTCAGTGTGCACCTTTTCATCTTATTTCTCCAATGAATCATTTAATCATAAACCCTAATTATGTCTTATTTTGACTATTTAGGCCCGATTTCAAATATCAAAACATCTTGAAATCAGCTGTAACTTTGGGATTAGTTTTAATATCATCATATCTAATGGCCCCAAAAATTTGGCAAAATGTTGGTTGGATCATGGCGGGAATACACATGGTCCATTTCTTTTTTCCTGAAATTTCAGGAGCACAATCCTATGATATAATAATGCTTAACCCCAAAATATCAGTGGGAAATTCAAATCCTAGGTCGACCTAAACATGAAATTAAGATCTAGGGTTGCATACTTAATAGCTCTCTTTCTTCATTTGAAGGGGTCTTCTTCTAAGAATCTAAGAGCAGGTTTTTGCAGTATTAGAGCCTTATTTGTAGGGAAAGAGTAGATCTTTTAAGTATTCAACAATATTCAACATTAATCCATCAAACATTCATCAAGAATCATTTTTATCAACTGGGGGCTTTTGAAGATGTAGAAGAACAATAGGAGGTCATCAAATGATGATTGGCTTGCACCTCTCCCTTGGGGCTAGGTATGGTTTCATATTGTTTTCATGTCTTTTCATAAGATTCATTTTGATTCATATTCATTCTTTAGATCACTTTGCATTGTTGATTTAGAGCATTTACTTCGTCAATTATAAGCAATTAGGGTTTACTCTTTAGGGTTTCTCTAGGTTGTTTACTTTCATTCTTAGGATCTTGTACACACATTTTCAGTACATTACCAGCTATTCATGGAGGTGGAAATCACCAATATGGGGTTTTGACTAAGGAAAAACCCTATATAGCCACCCCAAGCCTTCCCTTTTCAGTTGCAGGTGCAGAAATGGGCATTTGGAGGCAGTTTTAGATCTGGAAAAGGCATCAACACCACCTAGAAGTCTCAAAAGTATAGAAATATGTCAAGGATAGGGGTGTGGTACCTTGGTCATACACAAGATAGTGGTGTGGTGCCATGGTCCTTCCCTCTGCCAATAGGACTTGACAGAATAGTACTTTGTAGATCTCAAAATCCTTCCTGTCAGTTGTAGCTCCAGAATTGCTGAATCAGGATAGTGGCATGACACCCTGGTCTCAGACATTTTTGCTCAGATTTCAGACATAGGTACACCTCTAATTTTTCCTTATGATCTTTACTTTTCAATAGTGTATCAGTTGTTCTTTGATCTACATTCTCAGATTAGGGTTTTCCTGCTTATTTTATTTCTAGGTTAGATTGCATTTTGCATCATTCTTCTCTCTCATTTATAGAAAAGGAATAGAAAACCTAAGAGGTAATCCATGACTCTCTCTTTCTCATAAGAAGTAGGTGATTTGTTTTACCTCCCTAGGCTCTTTCATATTCCATGAGTGTGTATGAGAGTGGGATTAGGGTTTCCATACTTAGTCTCACTTTTTCCCCTACACATCTTTGGTGAACCCAACGTGAAACCAATTTCATTTTCATTGCATTTAATTTTTAGATCTAGATCTAGTTTATTTAATTTGATTTCAAAACATTAAAAAAAAAAAAAAGGGAGATATGTTTCTTTCATTTTCCTTGCATTGTGTGTTTAAGTTTCATGCAATTTTTATTTCAAAATGTCAGATTTCTATATGCAATATGTTCATGCTTTGGATGTTGTATGCAATTTTTTTGATTAAGAGTTTAGTAAGGATGAATTAGATAAATCTCTAGATGAGTTTTTGAACTCTAAGCCTTCTAAACCCTCATTTTGCCAAAAGTTAATCAACCTTGTTACTATGCCATTTCGTGGTGTTGAGAAAGACAAGTTGAATGATTCCTCTCATGGGTACATTCCTATCAACTCCTCCACTAGATCTAGAAATATATTTGATTCCCATGATTCCCTCTATGATGTTATGTCTCCTTTTGAATCCAAATATAAGCCTTTAAATCACTATGACCATGCTTTATTGGATGATTCCCTTGATGAATTTATGTCTTTGCCTAAACTTTCAAATAAGAATAATGCATCTAAAAGGTTAATCAATATGATCAATGTGAATGAACATAGAAAACCACTTTTTTTTGTCCAAGGTGCTTGTCATTCTCCAACTTCACCTCTTCCTAATCAACCTCTTTTCACAGTTCAAGGTGTATATGGTGATGATTCCTTTAGCACTCCAAACAAACCTATCATTACGGTTCAAGGAAGGAATCCCACTAAGAGTCCTTATATCTATGCTAGACAACTAACTAAGGAGAGTTATAATGTATTTGCCCATGCCTATAACACAAGAAACAATAGGCAACCTAACCCTCCTCCAGTTTTTCTGACTCCTCAACTCATTCTTCCCTAAGCACCTTGCATTTCACAAACCCTTGGTAAGGAATGTGATCTTGTTGAACAACTTAAAGCTACTCCTGCCAAGATATCCCTTTAGGATTTGTTTCAAACTTCCTTGACTCATTATGGAATGCTACAAGATGCCTTGAAAACATTGAATGCCCCATGTACGGTGACATCCAATAATATGGCTTCTTTGATTCACTCAGATTGTGTTTACACAAGATGAGCTTCCCTCTAGTGAAGTTCAACAACAATATGATCCCTTAATGATTATGGTCATTATAAATGATAGTACGATAAGGCAAACATTAGTGGACAATGGTTCTGGCCTTAATGTTTGTAGCATTAACTTGTTGTATGAGATCAATGTTGATACATCTCTTATTAAGCCTGATTCCCTCACTATCTGTGGCTTTGATAATGTTGCTAAATCTTCATTAGGTATCATCACCTTGCCTGTTAAGGTAGGTCCTTTACCCACACCTATCCATGTCATGTCTAGAGAGTTGACATACAACTTGTTGCTAGGGAGACCTTGGATTCATATCATGCAAGTTGTTCCCTCTACATTGCATAGGCAAATCAAGTTCATTCACAACAATACAACATACACCTTGTTAGGTGACACAAGATTTTAGGCTTGTTTACAAACATCAAGCCCTAAATCCTCTTCAATCAATTCTTCCCCAACTATCTTAGATAATTCATTTAAAGCTTATACTCTAATTAACGTGACCAGTTTATCAAAATGGTCTCCTATATTTGGATCTATCCTTGATGCTTCCTCAAGTGGACCTAAGGTTCTTGAGGAAGAGTCTTATCAACCTAACTCTATGATTGATAATACTTTCTCTCCTAAATAGATTCTTACAGAAGATGATTGAGCATCCCTTGATTTAAATCCTACTTTAGTAGGGGAATACATAATTCCCCCTAGAGAACCTAAGGTCAAAAAGAAAAAAGAAGAAGAAGAACCTAAAAAGAAATCTAATTTGTCTGGGCCATTGAGTAATAATTTTGTGGTGACTTCTCAGGTTTCATATCCCTTAGTTTTTGGGCTAGAGGATTTTGATCCTTCACTTTTTTAAAATCCTCCTTCTTCTTCAGAAATGACTAACCTGTATGGTCATGGTTTTCACATCCTACCTAGGTGTGGATATAATGGAAATAGATGTGGTGCTCAAGAACAAGGGATTAAGGTTCCCTTGGAAAACAACTTTCATTATATGACATTTGGACTTGGTTATGATCCTTTCAAGCATACTAAAGCTTCTAAGAGACCATCTATTAGTGTTAATGTCATTTTTGCTTCTCTCTCACTAAAATATCCAAAATTTATTGATTGTGACCCTTCTTGTGTCATTTGCTTTGGATTTTTTTCTACTGATGATTCCTTAGCTGAATTCTTGGGAGCTTATAACAACCTTCCTCGTTATCACCATAACAGTAGTTTTCCCTATTGTCTAAATGCCAAAGCTCACTTTGGGAAAGAAAGAAATAACAATGAGATAGTTAAAGAATTCCCTCAATTGAAAGATGCTCCTCAAAAAATAAATCTCTTAATAAATGACACCATTGATATCAAGATGGATCCTTGTGTTGAAGATAAGATCATCAAGATAGGGAAATGTCTTGAAGAAGAACAAAAATAATATGTTGATTTGTTACATGAATTCCTCAAGATTTTTGCTTGGATATATTATGACATGCCTAGCATAGATCCTAAGATTGTCACTCATAACATTGTCCTAATTCCTTATGCTAAACCTTTGAAGCAAAAGATTCAAAAGATTAAAACTAAGGTGGCATTACTTGTTAAAGTTGAGATTAAAAAATTGTTGGATGATGGATTCTTCCATCCTAACAATTATTCCCCATGGATTTCGAACATTTTGGCTGTGGCTAAAGTTGAAAACAAGATTAGGATGTGTACGGATTTTCATGATTTAAACAAGGCCTCTTTAAAGGATGACTTTCATCTCCTGAATATCAATATGATAGTGGATTCAGTAGCAAGGCATGCTTTACTATCCTTTATGAATGGTTTCTCAAGATGTAATCAAATCTTCATCAATCCCCAAGATCAATATAAAAATTCTTTCACCACTCCTTGGGGTACGTTTTGTTGGATTGTGATGCCTTTTGGATTAAAAAACATAGGTGCAACCTATCAACATGCTATGACTCTCATCTTACATGACTATATGCATAAAACCTTAGAATATTAAGTTGATGACATGTTAGCCAAATCGATTCTTAATATAGATCATGTTAAGATCCTTCGTCAAATCTTTGAGAGAATTTGTAAGTATAACATGTGTTTGAATCCCCGAAAATGTGTTTTTGGTGTGGATAGTGGAAAACAATTATGGTTCATAGTTTCACATCGTGGCGTTGAGGTGGATATGAAAATATAGATGCTATTGTTAACATGCCACTTCCTAAGAATGTTTCTCAACTAAAAAGTTTGCAAGGAAATATCCAATCTATTTGTAGGCTTGTCTCTCAACTTGCAAATCGTACCTTTCCCTTCACACAATTTCTTAAAAATAATATCCCTTTCCAATGGAATGAGGATTATTGTCAAACATTGAAAGACTTAAAAACTTATTTGGCCAATCCTCCCATTATTCAACCTACTGATCCTACTAAGCATTTCCTTCTATACCTCACTGCTTCCCCTCAAGATCTTGCGGCCTTATTGGCACAATGTGCTAAGGATGGTAAAGAATGTCTGATTTATTACATAAGCCACATTGTACTTGATTACGAATTCTGATATTCTGCAATAGAAAAACATTGCCTTAATTTAGTCTTTTCAATCCAAAAGTTGAGGCATTATCTCTTGAATGCTGAGATCCATGTTATTATTAAGTTTGATCCTCTTAAACATCTTTTCTCTAAAACTGATCTTTCTGGACACTTAGCTAAGTGGGTTATGATGTTGAATGAGTTTGACCTTAAATTTGTCTCACAAAAGGCAATAAAGGGTCAAGCGTTGACTGATCACTTAGTTGATGCTCCTTGACCTTTCTCCCTACCTAATCTAGATTATTTTCTTGATGAATACATTCTTTCTATTGAGGTTCATGAGACTTGGGAAGTGTACTTTGATGGCTCCAAGTGTCATACAAGATCGGGGGCAGGGGTGATCTTAATCTCTCCTAAATAGAAGCCTATTCCTTTATCATATCATCTCAATTTCTTATGTACCAACAACATTGCTGAATATGAAGCTTTTATAGCTAGAATTAAAGTAACCTTGGCATTGAATGTGAAACATCTACATATTTATGGAGATTCTCAACTAATCGTAAGACAAGTGACAAGATTTTATCAAGCTAAGCAAGACAAATTATCACAATATAAAGATCTAGCTTTATCCTTGTTGCAAAAACTTGATTCTTATACCATGGAGCTCGTTCCTCAAAAAGATAATCGACATATTGATGCGATGGCATATGTTGCCTCTCTTGTATCTCTAGAGGATCCCGTGGTAGATCTTAAATTTACTATTCACAACCTCATTACCTCAGCTATTGCTAATAATCCTAGTGATGTGTCATATTGTTGCATTATAGATTTTGATGAATGGTACTCACATATCATGAGATATTTGAGTGGTGGTACCTTTCCAGACTCTACAAATAAGAATACTTGGGCTAGGATTCGCAAATTGGTTGCTAGATACATTATCCTTTCTAATGTTCTTTATAGGAGGGGTTATAATGGTCTTCTTCTTCGATGCTTAAATAAGGCTGAAGTCTCTATTGTTTTTAAGGAAGCATATTCAGGTTCTTGTGAGGGTCAATTTATGGTTAGATCCTTAGTTCAGAGATTTCTTTGAATGGGATAATATTGGCAAACCATGGAAAAGGATTCCTTTGCGTTTGCTAAAAAATATCATCAGTGTCAACAACATAGCAATTTGATCCATGCCCCTACCCAAGAGATTTGATCACAGGTAGCATCTTGGCCCTTTTCTACTAAATGGGTGGAATTCATTCCTCTCCGATCCACTACTGCTGAAGTAATTTGTTAATTCATTTTGGAAAACATTATTTCTCAATTTGGGATACCTTCCGCCTTAGTTTAAAATAATGGAACATCATTCAAAAACAAGGATGTGAAGAAGTTTCTTGAGAAATATCATATTCAACATAAATTTTCTACACCTTGTTATCCTCAATCAAATGGTCAAGCTGAGTCTTCTAATAGGATAATTGGAAAAATTCTTTGAAAGACTGTAAACAAGCATGGTAAGGATTGGCATACCCAATTAACCTACACTTTGTGGGCTTATCGCATGAGTGTACATGTTTCTATGGGTTGTACTTCTTATAATCTTGTTTATGGTGTTGATTCCATTATGCCTTTGGAGTTAGAAATTCCTTCTTTGAGAGTTTCTCATAGGGGCATAGTGGATGACGTTTCCTATAGAGAGCAAAGACTTCAACAACTTGAGATTCTTGATGAACGACATATAAATTTCATCAAGCATATACAAGCGTATCATAAAACTTTACAATGAAGCTACAATGATAAGGTTATTCAATGTTCCTTCTTAGTAGGGAATTTAGTCCTTTATGAAAATGAGTGCAATGTGAACACCTTACTTGAGGAGAAAGAAAAATTCAGTCCTAATTGGCTTGGACCCTACATTGTTGTGGAAGTCTATGGATCAGGTGCTTATAGGATAGCAGATGTGGAAGGTACACCTCTCAAGGAACCCATAAATGCTATGCACCTTCATAGATACTATGCCTAGTTCTCTCTCTCTCTCTCTCTCTCTCTCTCTCTCTCTCTCTCTCTCTCTCTCTCTCTAATCTGCTTTTTGTTTTCTCTCTATATCTTTTCTTTCTTCAAAATTGGGTAATAGGCTAGCATGGCTTCATTAAAGTAGGTAAGATTAAATGATGTTATATTGTTTTGTCTACATTACTTCATTCTTGACAATCATGTTTCATTACTTTATCGTTTGTCTTGGATTCTTTTATGTAAATTGTAATTGATTTACATTTCATATGTGCTAGCATATTATACAATTTCTTATGTTTTAAGTAGAATTATATTATTTTGTGTTTAATTGGATTTAATTAAATCACATTAGTTAAATAGTTCTCATGCTTAATACATTCTTCTTTTACATCATCAAAGTAGCATTTGATTAAATACTTAGTTATTTAATTAAATCACACATGTATAAATTTAATCATGAATCATTGAGAAATCAATCACATGGAAATTAAAATTAGACATACATGTTCATCACTTAATATGTTACTTCTAGTCTAAGAAATGTATATATTGTTTAAGCATTTAAATAATATATCCATGAGTGTCATCATATATACATCAATACATAAAAATCATCTCCTATCCCTAGGACTAGTAGCTGGAGGATGGTGGCTAGATGCCCCCTCTTGATCTAGTCATGGGAGTTGCCCCATAGGGGTGTATTGTGATACGGACCATGACTAACTCCACAAGGAGCTTCTATGATCCCTCTTCATCATGATCCCTTGGTAAGTGGATGCCTGGGTCTATGACATCTCTAGGTCATGCTTTGTCTATCATAATCTCTCTCATAAGACCTCCACCTCTGTCTGAATAGGGGATAAAAGGTCCTCATGTTGTCTTGTATTCCTCTAGGATCTATGAGCTATCTGCAAGGAACTCGGAATGTGTGCAATCACAATAAGGTCTGTCACTGCATTCTGAATCAAAGAATGCCACTCTTGGATGGTAGCTACAAGATAGAGAGAAATTTTTCATTAGTAACATTCTATATCATCAAATATAAAATAGGTAAGATACATAAGTTAATCAACAACCAGGCATCTTACATGGATCTCCCTCTCACCAGTAGGGATCGTGGACAGTGACCACCTGAGACTGGGACCTACTAGGCTCTCCGTGCTCATACTATCTTTATACATTAGGTGTAGGCCAGTGGGGACCAGGACCAGGATCCCTCTTTGCCTGTAATGGGAGACTCGGTAGATCTAGGGCTCTGGTATCCTCCCTGGAGTGATGAACTATACCTTACTCGTTCTCCTCCTCATCCTCCTTGTCCTCCTCCTTGTCCTCCTCATCCTCCTCATCATCCTCCTCTTCCTCCTCCTCCTCCTCATCATCATCTCCATCTCCGTCTACCTCCTAATCCTCTATGTCATCAGCATGATCATCTGAATCCTCCTTAGATGCATCAGATCCCTCTATGTCACCTGACTATCTCCATGGTTCGAGGTTCCCTCCAAGGAAGTCTACTGGGAAAATGGCTCCAAGGTATGTTCTTCCCCACCATGTGATGTACCATCGGTGCATGCCTAAATCATCTCTATAATTTGTTGCTATGTCCTGATCTAACCCATCTGAATCTGTGATGTCAATCTCATCACTAGTAGGCCTAGGAATGGCTCCTAGCCTCAGAATCACTGATGAGTTTTAGATGTACATAGGCACATCAGTAGGAACACACTGCTCAAACCCAAACTATCACCAAACTTGGTTGAAGTAGAAGGGAATGACTATGTGGCTATATCATCCCTCTAGTAGATGGTTCCTCTGCATGCTGAACATCTATCTGCATATCCCTGTCCACATGGACATCCTGAAGCAAGGTCTCCATATGATCCTGCCTGTTGTAAATCTATGCAAGCTCAACCTCCAATACAGGAGATTGCCAAATCACTACTCATGGGTAAGACGATAAGAATATACCCTAGGCTGCTTTGGGACTAGCTCTATGGGGGCTCCACCAGGTCTAGTGAAGGTAATATGCTCAAACATCCACACCTATAGTAGTGTGCATGTCATCAGGCTGCATCCCTGTCCGAACACATACTCCCCAAGGTCATGATAGAGATGCGCAAGCATGCTCTAACCCCGAGAGTATACTCTCCTATGTCTCTCCATAGTTTGTATGGCATAGATGAGTCCTCCATGCATATGTGTGTCACACCCATTAGGGCACACAACTAATGCAAGGGTCGCAATCATGAGTCACCTCACCAATGGAACCTTGCCAGTAGGGTGTAGGAGCTAGCTGGCCATAATGTGACCCCTTGTGTTGCTGCATATCACTCTCCCCACAACATATACCTACTCTCTCCTATAATCCTCCTTTGTCTGGTTGGATTGATATCTCACAGTCTCTCCTCTAATGGGAAGGTGCAAAATGTAGTATACATCCTCAAGGGTGACCATCATCTCCCCCATAGGTAGTGAGAATGGCGAGGTGTCTGCATCCCACCTCTCCATTAGTTCCATCAACATTGCAACATGGAATCAGATGGATGGCATGGTCATCACATCCGACAAGCCTACTACATGTAGCAAATCCCTCTCTCCCACTATCAGCCTTGAGATCTTCTTGTGAAGTCTTCAAAAGGTGAGACCAACGGTATGCTCACAGATGTATGGTAGTGTCTACAAAATGCAAAGAAATCTATCATCAGTAATCAATTAGTCATCTATCATCATCTAACTAATGCAATCATTCTATCACATCTAGCATTCATCACCCGATCTTATGTTGTCGTTGGTCACCCCAAACAGGGACCAGGGTGCCTTGAGTGGACCAGGGCTCCCTACTGGGACCATGGCACCCAGAGGGGACCATGCCCCCCCCTTGGGACCATGGCACCCTGGGAGGACCAAGGGGCCCTAGGACCCCTAGGTGTCCAAAGGGAGGGCTCGTGCTTGGACTAGGCAATGACATCATCACTTATGAAAACTATGAAAACATAAAAAAAGTCAAATGCAATCAATGGAAAGTCAACTCACCTCGTCGAGCAGTCGGCTAGTGAGTATGGACTGGCGTAGGACCTCCATCCACATAGGTTGCTCAGGTCAGCATCGAGGCATGATGGGTTGTATGTGGGCTCCTCTGCAATGAATAGTACCAAAAAGTTAGAAAGTGACAAATGAAGGTGTCATTTTCATATTTATGTGTTATGCATTTTTTGACTTTATGTTTTTAAGTTAAAACCCTACTTTCTACACTTTTTCTTCAATCTATCATATCTTGAGCTAGGAAGCTCTAATTCTCACAGCATTGGTGGTGTTGGAATCGTGAGTTCACCCTCTTTCTCTACATTAGTTCCATAATTTTCTTGCATGAGTAATCAAGCCTTGTTGTGAACTTCATCAAAATCTTTATCACAATTCATTGTGGAAAACATGATATCCTATTTCACCTCACTAATAAGCAAGTCAAAATAGGGGGCATATAGCTACCTATGAATTTAATCAACTTCCTTAGTAAGCATTAGATGATTTTGTGATCTAACATGTGGTTTTGTAGGGTGTGGTTCCTAACTATGTACTGCAAATACCACTGGGGGCTCCATTCGACAACTTATGGATATATCCTTTTTCAAATGATGTTTACTTTTTTGTACTTTAGCTTGCATATGCACATAGTGTCATATGACCACTAAAGTGGGGGCTAAATGTAGTGTCATAAATTATACACCCTTTCTAGGGTGGTACAATTTCACACTTACGTTAGCACCCACCTTAAGGTGTCTTGCATCTTGCATTTCTCATTCCCCTTTAAGCATTTAATTGATTAATTTAATTCAATATAAGGTCATGTCTCATCACTTTACACATTATAAAGTTGGACTGATTACCCTAAGTGTGCCCCTTTTCATCTTATTTCTCCAATGAATCATTTAATCATAAACCCTGATTATGTCTTATTTTGACTGTTTAGGCCCAATTTTGCATATCAAAACATATCAAAATTAGTTGTACCTTTTGGATGCGCTCTAATCTCATCATATCTAACTGCCCCAAAAATTTGGCAAAAATTTGGTCAGACCATGACGGAATGCACATGGTCGACGACTTTTTTCCTGAAATTTTGGGAGCATAATCCTATGATATAATAATTATTAACCCCAAAATATCAGCGGTAAATTCAAATCCTAGGTCAGCCTGAACAAGAAATTAAGATCTAAGTTTTCATACAAAAGAGGTTTCTTTCTTCATTTGAAGGGGTCTTCTTCTAAGAATCTAAGAGTAGGTTTTTGGAGTATTAGAGCCTTATTTGTAGGGAAAGAGTATACATTTGAAGTCTTAAACAACATTCAACATTCATCCATCAAACATTCATCGAGCATCATTCTTATCAATTGGGGGATTTTAAAGATGTAGAAGAACAATAGGAGATCACCGACTAACGATTGGCTTGTACCTCTCCCTTGGGGTTGGGTATGGTTTCATGTTGTTTTCATGTCTTTTCATAAGCTTCATTTTGATTCATATTCATGCTTTAGATCACTTTGCATTGTTGATTTAGATTATTTACTTTGTCAATTATAAGCAATTAGGGTTTACTCTTTAGGGTTCTCTAGGTTGTTTACTTTCATTCTTAGGATCTTGCACACACACTAAGTTTTTGCACACACATTTTTAGTACATTATCGGCTAATCGTGGAGGTGGAAATCACCAACATGGGGGTTTGACTAAGGTAAAACACTATTTGCCCACTCCAAACCTTCTGTTTTTAGTTGTAGGTGCAGAAATGGGCATCCAGAGGGAGTTTGAGATCTAGAAAAGGCATCAACATCACCCAAAAGTCTCAGAAGTGTAGAATTCTATCATGGATAGGGGCGTAGTGCCCTGGTACTACCCAGGATAGTGCCATGGCACCATGGTCCTACCCTATGCCAGTGGGAATTGACAAAATAGTACTTTGCATATCTTAGAATGTCTCTTGTCAGTTGTAGCTCAAGAAAATCACAATTAGGACATTGGCGTGGCACCTTGGTCCGAGAAAATTCTACTTATATTTTAGACATAGGTGCACCTCTTGTTTTTCCTTCTGATCTATACTTTTCAGTAGTGTATCAGTTGTTCTTTGATCTGCATTCTCATATTAGGGTTTGTGTTGGTGTAAATAAATATTCATTTTGGATATTATTACACTTACTTAAGTTAACTTAGGATAATGCATATCTTTGTAGTTTGTATTTGAGACACTTAGGGAAGTGTGCACATAGGGATAGAGCTTGTAGGAGAAATTCCACCCTTTGTGGTCTTATTTTGCTGTTACACTCCACATTTGGTGGGTCATCCACCTCTTGTGGAATATTATATTATTTCTCCTACCTACCCCTAGTATTTCTTACCTATCCTTGTTTCTCATTGAGCCACATGTCATATTTGTGTGCTCATACATCCATATGGCCTTGCCTATATAGCAGGCCTATATTCATTGTATTGGTTAATCCAATTGATCATTTTGCATATTGATGAGAATATAGTTTGTTCTTGTCATTCTATTGTCTCTTTTATGCTTTTCATTGTGCCCTTGATCTTGGAAAAATCCTACAGTTTGTTTGCTTATTTGCTTTCTAGGTTAGATTGCATTTTGCATCATCCCTCTCTCTCATTTATAGCAAAGGAATGAAAAACCTAAGAGTTAATCCATGACTCAATCTTTCTCATAAGAAGTAGCTAACATGTGTTATCTCCCTAGGCTCTTTCGTATTCCATGAGTGTGTATGAGAGTGAGATTAGGGTTTCCATACTTAGTCTCACTTTTTCCCCTACACACTGGTACACTGATTGGTGTATGCATGTTTTAACAAGGTTAAAATTGAGAGTTCTTGTAGAACACTAACTCACCCCCCCCTCTCAATGTTCTTGTATTCCAACAATCTTCAGCAGTCGATAAATAAGTACATGATTATTTCTTTTTGATCTATGAAACCAACTTCTTTCCAAGAAAGAAAGCTCCACTAGAAGTGCTTTTCCAGTCATCAACATCACCTACCTAATCTGCATCTGTATATGCACATAAATTAAAGTCATCATCCTTAGGTTACCACAAACCATATTTAGATGTACCTTGCAAGTATCTAAAAAAAAAATTCACTGCACTCTCATGATTTTCTCTAGGATCACTTTGATATCTTGATGCAATACAAACAACATTCATTATGTCAGGCCTAGTCTGAGTCAAATATAGCAGACCTCCAATCATAGACTTGTATCTTGTAGGATTTACTAGTGCAAATACATCTTTCCTTGTCAATTTCTCACTGGTAACCATAGGAGTACTTACCAGTTTAGAGTCTTCTATACAAAATTTGTTCAACAATTCCCTAGCATACTTAGTTTGATAGATGAAAATACCTTTATCAGTCTAAGTAATCTGCAAACCTAAGAAAAATTCCATTTCCCCAATCATAGACATTTCAAATTCTTTCTCCATATTTTTAGAAAATTCCATGCACAACTTATCTTCACCTCCAAAAATGATGTCATCAACAAAGGCCTCAATAATCAATATATCATCATCAGTGACTTTATAATATAGATTACTGTTAGGATTACCTTTAGTGAAACCAAGCTTTAGAAGATATTTATCTAACCTTGAATACCAAGCTCTAGGTGCCTATTTCAATCCATATAAATCTTTCCTTAGCCTGTAAACCATGTTTTTATCATCTGAAAGTGAAAAACCATCAGGTTGCTCAATATAAACTTCCTCATCAAGATCCCCATTCAGAAAGGCACACTTAACATCCATCCGATAAACCTTGTAGTTTTTATGTGTAGCATAGGCAAGAAATAATCTTACAGCTTCAATCTTAGCTATCGGTGCAAAAGTTTGACCATAATCAATTCCTTCCTTCTGAGAATATCCTTTACAAACCAATCTAGCTTTATTCCTTACAACTTGTCCATCTTCATTTAATTTATTTTTAAAAACCCATTTAGTTCCAATAACATTCTTATTTTTAAGATAGGGAACTAAATTCCATATGTTATTCTTCTCAATCTGATCTAATTCTTCTTTCATAGCTTTCATCCAACATTCATCTTTACATGCTTCAATTACTGATACCAATTTAGCTTGAGAAATTAAACATACCTCATTAGTTGTCAATCTCCTTCTTTTCATCACTCCATTGTTCTTATCCCCAATGATCTAATCTTCTGAATGATTCATCCTCATATACTTAGGAGTCTTCTGATTCTCTATTCCTCTTCCTGGTTCTTCAGTTACTGTTGAATTTTCTGATACTACTGGAGTAACTGGGTCAACATTCTATTCTAGTAAAGGTGTTACTAGTTCAGTTATGATCATTTCCACTGTTGGTTCTTGCTCATAAACTCTAATTTGACTTCTATTCAGCTCATCCACTTTGACATTAGCACTCTCCATAATTCTATGCAATCTCTTGTTATAACATCTATATACTTTTCTTTCATTAGAATAACCAAGATATATTCCTTCATCACATCTAGGATCAAATTTTCCAATGACATCATCTCTTCTGATATGATATTTACTACCAAATATTTTTAATTACTTAACTATAGGTGTATTGCCAAACCATAATTCATAAGGTGTCTTACCGGTTTCTCCTTTGATATGTACTCTGTTGAATGTATGTACTGCTATGGTCACTGCTTCTCTCCAGTAGATATGAGGTAGATTAGCTTCCATCATCATGGTTCTAGCACCATCCAAGATAGTTTTATTCTTTCTTTCCACAACTCCATTCTACTGAGGTGTCCAGGGAGCTGAAAATTATCTCCTTATACCATGCCTCTAACAAAAGTTATTAAACTCACCGGATGTGAATTCTCCACCATGATCTAACCTTAAACATTTAATCCTCAATCCTGACTCAGTCTCAACTTTAGCTTTAAAGATTTTGAACTTTTCAAAATCCTCAAATTTCTCCCTTAGAAAAGTAACCCACATCATTCCAAAATAATCATCAATGATTAGCATAAAATATCTATCACCTTGAAAGCTTTTAACTCTAGTAGGGCCACATAAATCAGTATGAATAAGATTAAGAACATCATTATATTTATCTTGCATACTCTTAAAAGAGGTTCTGATCTATTTTTCCATTTGATATTCCTTACATACCAGATTATAGGGCTTCACAATCTTAAGTATATCTCTAACTGCCTTAGTTGAATTGATCTTTACAATGTAATCAAATTTCACATGACACAGCCTTTTATGTTATAGCCAACTCTCATCAATTTGTGCAATCAAACATGTCTTCTCACCGGAATTCAAATGAAATATATTACCTTTTGTCTGAGTAGCGGTTGCAATCTCCAATCTAGATCTATTAATGATTTTGCATTTTCCATCCTTGAATTGTAATTGAAATCCCTTATCCACCAATTGTCCTACACTCAAAATATTATGCCTTAAACCTTCAACATAATAAACATTATCAGTATTGTTCTTACCATCAAATGATATAGTTCCTTTTCCTTTGACCATACAAGCTTTGTCATCTCCAAATCTAACTAGACCGCCATCAAATTCTTGCAAAGACAGAACCTTCCTTTTATCTCCAGTCATATGATGTGAACATCAACTATCAATTACCCATTCATCCTTATCTTCAATTTTAGCAGCAAGTTCCTTCTCTTAAGGTACATTCTCTTCAAGTGTGAGAACATCTTCCTTGACAACCAGGAACACCCATTCCTTTCCATTGTTGGAACCACTAGCAGAGTCTTGTGTCGGCTCATCATCAGAAACAATCACACCTTCCTCATCCGCTATGTACCATGATTTATCTTTATTTTTCTTGTACTTATACTTGTTTTGATATCCAAGGTTAGGATTAAAAGATCTTCTAGCTCTCTCTTCAAATCTTGAATTCCTTCCAGGACATCTAGATGCAAAATGACCTATCTTATTACATGTAAAACATTTAAAAGGTTATTTTCCTTGATACTTACTTCCTACCAGTCCTTTCGGTACTCTTCTTGCAAATAGGGCTTCAAGTTGCTCAAACTATTCATCTTCTCTCTCCATATCATCCAATTCCTTTGCATACAAATCTTTCCAATCATGCTTGTCAGTTGATGATGTAGATGCATGAAAAGAAGGTTCAGACTTCACGGCTCTAGAAGATCCAAATTATTCAAGCTCAAAAGAAGATAATTTCCCAACCAAGGTATCTCTATTGATAGAAGTATTATCCATTGTTCTCAATTCATTAATTGCAGTAGCCTCCATCTTATAAGCCGATGGGAAAGCTCTCAGAACTTTAGAAACTATTTCATCTTCACTTAGAGATCCACCACAACATTGAATTCCCATAACAATTTCATTTACCCTTTCCATGAATGCAGTAATCCTTTCATCTTCTTCCATCTTCAAGTTTTCATATCTCATCTGATAACCATGAAGCTTAGCAATCTTAAAAGTAGGGTCACCTTAATTAAGAGTCTCCATACTTGTCCCATATAGCCTTTGTTGTTGATTTGTTAGTTAATCCCATTATTTGTTGATCAGAAAGTGCACACAAGAGGGCTTCTCTACTCTACAATAATTCTCAAGCTCCTTATCGAGGTTTTCCAGAGGAGGATTTCCAAATACCAAATTATAAGGTGTTACACCATTCTCTGTGAGTTCCCAAATTTCCTTACCAAGACATCTCAGATGAGTCTCCATCCGAATCTCCCATACTCTGTAATTTGTTCCATCAAGTCTAGGAATTTCTCTCCAAAAGATAGCAACAAATGAACCAGATGAACTTGAACTATTAGTCGCCATAGGATCTTTCTCAAGTGGTTAAGCTTTCGAAGAGAGGACCGGTGCTCTGATACCAATTGTTAGATAGTTCAAATAACCAAAAGACAACTGAGAGGGGGGGTGAATCAGTTGTCACTAGATTATCGAAACCTTAAGAAATTAAAACTTTAATACCGAAACCCAAAAGATCAATACCAAAATGCATAAAACAATTAAGCATAAACAACAATTAGAGATAAAATACCATTCACATGACACCAAGATTTGTATGTGGAAAACTCGATAAAGGGAAAAATCATGGTGGGAAGCCTACCCACAGTCAGATAATACTTTTGCAATAAGTATGTGATTATAAATTAGGGGCCTACACTTGCAAGAAGGCCAACAGCCTAGAGCACACTACTCATCCCAAAAGGAGTCTCACTAACTACATAGAAATCTAGACTACAATTCAGAAGAGAGAATAAACTACAAAGATAGCATCTCCTATGTCCGAGTATAGTTCTAGTTAAGCTCAATACCGAAGGACTAAATCCTCTTACATAAACCCAACTCGATCACCAATGATCGACCAAATCCTCTACCTAAATGATTATTACATTATTTTCTCCTTACATATCCTTACCCATTCTTATATGATCTACAATGCGATCTTACATTATATATATACAAACCCTCGACCACAAATAATAAGGTCACCCATAAGACAATAAAACAATTACATAATTACAAAACATGTTGGCCTGAGACCAAACAAATAAGAAATGCATCGAGAAGTCCAATCTACACGTTACATTAAGTCGATCCATAACCTAGATAAATCGGGACCCAATTTAGGGCCACACATGCTAAAATAATGATCCCAATCAACCAAGTCTTGAACATGATCACCATCAACATCCTGAATCTCCATTAGAATCCGCACCAACACCACTTATGCATACCATCAAAGATCTTCAATAAATCTTTGTTGGTGAAACTCTTCATCAGAACAAAAACCCTAGATTGACAACATACAGGATATCATCCGATCACTAGATCAAAAACAAATGACTGAGCATGAATATGAGTAGCATGAATAAGCCAATTCCATAAGCCAAACATATCAGAGCATACCAGATCATCATGATCTAATCCAACCAAAAACCAAACAACCCGTCGAGACTAGAAGGATACCGGTAAAACAACCAAAACAACTAGTGTTGACATCAATGACAAAAAATCAATGCAACACATAATCAATTCCTCCAAATGGATAACATGATGTTCTTATCTGTCAGTCTAGGAACTAACTCCCAAGTTATGTTCTTTTAAATTTGTTGTAGCTCTTCTTCCATTGCTGTCATCCATTTCTCACTCTTGCTAGCCTCATTGAATGTATTAGGTTCCATTTCAGTCATGAGGTAGAAATTGACTTGTTCATTATTCTAGGAAAGTCTTCTTCTAGTTTGCACACCATCATTGTTGTTGCCTATAATCTCATCTTCTAGGTGATTTTTCAGTACATACCAGTTAAGGGACTTGTTGGATGCTTCTTCTGGTTCACTATCTGACTAAGCTTCATCTCCATCATTGGTGTCATCGTACTCGTTGACTTGAGCATATCTCCCTTTATGAAAATCTTCATCCTTTCTTACATGCACACTCTCAATGACTCTTCTTGGTCTTTTGTTGTAGCAATTGTAGGGCTTACTATGAGTTGAGTAACCAAAGAAATTTCTTTTTGTCACCAATCATGTGATTGGAACATCCACTAACTACAATGCACAAGTTTCTTCTTTCTGCATGTAGGGCAGTCTGCACAATTAGACTTGAGTCTTCTTTGTTCTTGTCCTTCTCAACCCAAATGGGTTTGACTTCCTTCTCCTTGCCTATTGCAATATTATGTTTTGGTTTAACTACCCATTTCTGATCTGGTGTTGACTTCTTTTGCTTAATTTTTATGAGCTTGCAATGCTTTGAAATGTGTCCAAACTCTTGACAATTATAGCATTTCACATTGACATTAAAAGATGAGCCTTTAAAACTATTGTAGGACACCGGTTGACTTCTCCTTCATTCAAAACTCCTATGACCAAATCCATTACACTGATAACAAATAAAATCCATATCTCGGAGTACATTGAATGGATTTTTACTTGCAAAACCAATAGGGGGCTTGTTCATCAATCTATAATCAGCAATTCTATGTCAAAACTTATTACACCGATAGCAATAACCAAGAAATTTGGGTACATACCAGTCTTGTTGCTTTGGACAGGCAACCTTTTGTCCAAATGTCTTCCTCTCATGTTGTTTATTCTAGTGAATCCTTCATTTTCCACCTTGGGACTACCTTTATGATTTGCATTCTGGTACAATGTGCGAGCCTTTTGGTTTTGAGCATACCGGTTCATAGGTTGATTTCTTGTAGCCTCAACATAGGTCTTCTTACTAGTATCTTTGCTGACTGTAAATGTTTGCTTCTCTTTACATTCACTTGAGGAATTGAATTGTATCTCTTTACCGGATGTGTCTTTATTGTTTGAACTTTGTCCTTCTTCAAATCCTAAACCAATGGTATCTTTTGAGTGCTTTTGATTTCTCAACATCTTGTCCAAAGCTTCAGTGCTATCCTCATACTTGCTTCTCAATTTCAGTTCATCCTTGCTCTTTTCAAGCTCCTTTCTAAGTCTTACAATCTCTTCTTTTAAAATTTGATTCTCATTCTCCTTTTTCATCAAATTAGAGGATGTAACTTCACATATCCTCTTAGCCTCTTCCAACTAGAGTTTCATGTCTAAAATTATTTGATTTGACTCATCTTGGGATTGCTTCAAAAGGTCTTGTTCTTCTACAACACCATGCTTGACCTTCTTGAGTTCTCTTCTTATCTTACTCAACTCCTTGAGAGAACTTATGAGCTCACCTTCTAGGTCCACTTCAACTTCAATGTCTTCATCTTCCTCATCTTCATCAATCGGTTCTTCTAGTGCCATAAAGAGATTGATTTCTCTCTCATCCTCATGGCAGTCATCTTCTGAAACACTTTCTTCATCAATGGCACCATCCTCAAAGGTGTACAGACTATTTTGATTCCAGTAGCTTCTCCTTCCTTGCCAGTGGACTTTCTTCTCTTTGTTCTTACCCAAGGGTCTCTTGGTGCTTTGAAAATTTTCTCCACCATTCTCACCATAGGGACATTTTTGCAGCAAACTGTCCTACTTTGCCACACAAAAACATTTGAGAGGCAATTTTCCTTTATACTTAGGGTGTGTGCACAAAGATGGTGGTCAGAAAAGTGGACACCACCCAAAAAAAACTTGGAAAAACAGGCAGCGCATACACGGTTTTAGAATTTTAAATTATTGCGTACACGCTTAGGTTTGTTCTTCCCGAGCCTAGAAAAGGTAGCGTGTACGTGCTGAGTTTAGGAAACTGAGTGTGTACATGCTACACCTAGGAAAATTAGCGCATACACATTGTTTATAGGAAAATGAGCACGTACATGCTAATAATCCTAGTAAAACCGCATACGCGGTTCCTGATAAAAAAAGTTTTTTAAAAAACCTGGGTCCTCATTTACCCAAAAAGTGCATTTTTCACTTTGTTTTTTTCCCGTTTTCTAACCTAAACCATGAACAGGGTGCTAAATTTGTCCTCCAAGCTATGGATCAAGGTTAGTTTTTGTCTATTTTTCTCTTTCTTTCTGGTTTATGCAATTTGTTTTACATTTTGAATTTAATTTCATTAATTTTGATTAGGTTTTTTCATTTTTTGTTTCAAAAACCAGATTCTTCTAATCTAGAACAAGAACAACCAAATGCACCTCCTGAAAACCCACAAGAACAACCAAATGCACCTCTTGAAAACACACAAGAACAACCCCTAATTCCTCCTTTAGACCGCATAGCCGAAACACAGGAAGAATTAATTAATCAATTAGGGAAAAATACATCCAAAATCAATAGACTGATTGTAAAATTGAAAACTTCTGAGCTTGACCATCATCAATCCCTCGCCACTAGCCTAGAAACATTAGCTAGTGGTGCCATAGCTATTTCCACAGAAATTACCAAATGGGGAAGCTTTAGGGATAGGTGTCATCAATTCTGTGCCAATGGGCTATCATACGATGGAGTTGAAAACAAAAATATTTCTAAACAACAAATATGTGCCCTTTTTGTTGACCCCAAAATTGGTCAGTCATTACCTCCTAATGCAAAGAGGTTTCCCATACATTGGTGTACCAATGTGCAGATGAAGAATCTTTTTTGGTAGAGGTGGTGGATGGTCTTTGACAATCCACCTTGTAATAATTATGAGGTGCCATTATATTTTTTGAGAAAAATATATTGTGAGTTTGTGCTCAATGTGCGCCCAAATTATTTTGACATGAGAGAGTTTCATGGTAGAGGTGGTGGCTCTACCCAAGATAGACCTAAAGCCCGTAGGCGATTAGCCGTAGAGAGTCACTGCCCCCTAGCACCCAAACCCAAGGTGCATCAGGCTGTCCCATTAGAGCTGAAAGAGTCGATGGAGCTACAGACTCTTTAGGCAGCCACATCATTGACTAGTGCCATCATCCGACATGGGACATCATTAGCACACCCTATTGTATTGGATGATGAGCCGTTAGAGGGCAACAAAGAACCCATCGAGCATATGTGTGTCACTTGCTCGGGGATAGATGATGCAATACGGTGCAGATGGATACGCATATCATCTATGCATGATTTGTAGTTGTAGATGTCAGGCTCACACAGTTGAGGATGTCGCACTGATAGATGAGTTGATGGACATGGTGTTTGCCCATGTGCCACAGACACAGGTGTGTCGATTTGAATTCATAACATTTTATTTATCAATCACTTTAATTTTGTAATTACATAAATGAATTTTCATTTATACATCGATTTAAATTGAGACAAATAATATGCATTTCAGGATGCAGTAGTAGTATCCCATACACCTCCCCCAGTTACCACAGCTGCAACTTTGACGCCTGAGCTATAAATTTTGTAACATGTTAAAATAGAATAGTACACTTTGAATTCAAAAAAATACAAGATATACTCACTATCTTTAATGCTTGGTCCAATTTCTGGTTTGTAGGTGTTGATAGGGGATGAAATATCCTAGATTGATGACATCACGTTGTTGGCGATCTATTTTGGCCTACAAGGCTATATGGTATCATATTTTGTACAACTCTTTTTATGTATTGTTTTGATGGAATATGCAAGTCATTTCATTTTAGATTTTTAAAATTATGTTTAATTTATTATCTATACTAATATCTCATGTTAATTTTCTATTTTTAGGGCACCCCCTCCGCGTCTAGGGCTCGTCTAAAGAAAAATAATATCTTGAAGATGCCAAAATGTGTGAAGAAGGTAATTGAACACATTTTTAGTTTTACAATTGTTTAAAAATGTTGAAATCAAGTATTAGTTGGGGTTTGTGGATTGATTAGTGTTTTTTGTCCATTTTACATGTACAACGGCCATTGAGCTTTGTGGATATGTTGAATGCACCTGATTTGCCCGTGAATCAAGAGAGGGCGGAGGTATGTATCTCTACTTTATTTTCTTGATTTCATGATTATATGCATGCGTACATGTGAACTTGTGATATATTATAATCTTATATTTTTTTCATACAGGAAATATCCATACCTATTTTGTCAATGGCAGACCCTCCTCCTTGCACTGGAGAAGCATATCAGGATTCGGTACACTTTTGTTTGATATGTAAAATTAATTGTTTTCAACCTTCAATACTTATCATTATATTAATTTTAATCTTTGTACATTTTTTGTATAGGTAATAGCGACCATTTCTACATCGATGGTGAGCCATCCTCAGTCCATTGGAGAAGCATCTGAGGCACAAGTACGTCATTGTTCTCTATATTATAGCTTTTAAGTTTTTTTGATATATTTATGTTAGTACATTGTATTAATTGTACATTTAATCTACAATAGACTCGTTCGCGGTATGGCCATAACGTGGATCCATTTAAGTATGTCTTCAAGAAAACTCCTAAGAGTGACAAGGAGAGGAGAGCGACGACATTAGCTCCTGGATCAGCTGATGAGGTAATCTACATTTCAATTGCAAAGGAATTAAAGTTAAATGCATAGTTATGATGTTAATTTGAACTATTTTCTACAAAAGAATTCTAACTTGGCTTTTGAATTGTGGTTTTGCAGCCATCTACAGAGCCGTGTATTGTGCTGAAGAGGCTTGATTTTGATGGTCCACTAGAAGTTTAGGATCATATAGTGTTAGTTTTGGTCATAGAATGACCAATACATGTAGATATATTCTACATTTTTATTGTATATCAATTTGGACATGGCATATGCCACATTTTTGTAATCTTGTATTGACTTGGCAGACATGCCTTTTTATATATATATAAATATCGATATTCGATCCAATAAATGGGTAATGAGTTCATTATTTTGTATTCATTATATTTTGTGGTTGTCCTTTTATAAATTATAATGAATATTTGCATATGTAATCAACAATATGAATATAAACAAAAAAAATATATGATATAAAGCATTGCAATCGTGGAATATGATTTGATAAAATTTCTAAAATGTTGAATTAACCCTACAAAACTCCTTGTATTCAGTTCATTATTGTGTATTCATTGTATTTGGTGGCTGCCCTTTTATAAATTTAAAGGAATATTTGCATATGTAATTAACAATATGAATATAAACAACAAAAATCGACAATATGAATTTAAACAACAATGTGTTTGGTGCGAGAGCACCCTCACGCTCGCAATGGTCAAATTTTGTTCCTTGTGTGCAAAAAACAACATCATGAGAACATCTGGGTGGTCAGATTTATGCTAGGCATGCCCTTGTCATGCATCCCAAAGCATCAGAACATCGAGAGTCATACCCTACCGGTGAGATCTCTCAAGTGCCCTGAGTCCAAAAAATTGTCAAAATTTGATGGACTATTTCTTCCAATCCATGAAACATATGGTTGATCTGTTTAATCTCATGGGGTTGTGTGAGGCTCCTCTACAATGGCCTATCTTAGTTTTCAATGACTCAAAACCATTTTCAATTAGTAGCATTTTTTCGCTTGCTCAAAAAACTGTTAATTGCTTGCAAGGAAAAGTTGCAAGATAGGCTAGAATTGATTATGTTCCTCGTGTGCACAAACTGACATTGTGAGCATGTCTGGGTGGGTAGGTTTATGCTAGGCATGCCCCTATCATGCATCCCAAAGCACCAGAACATCGAGAGTCATACCCTACCAATGAGATCTCTCAAGTGCCCTGAGTCCAAAAAATTGTCAAAATTTGACGAACTGTTTCTTCCAATCCACGACACATACGGTCGATCTGTTTGAGCTTGTGGGGTCACGTGAGGCTCCTCTACAATGGGATATCTCTATTTTTGATGACTCGAAGCCATTTTCAATTACTAGCATTTTTTTGCCTGCTCAAAAAACCGTCAGTTGCTTGCAAGGAAAAGTTGCAAGATTGGCTAGAATTGATTTTGTTCCTTGAGTGCACAAACCGACGTCGTGAGCGCATCTGGGTGGGCATGTTTACGCTAGGAATGCCCTTTTCATGCATCCCAAAGCACCAAAACATCAAGAGTCATACCCTACCGATGCAATGTAGAAGTTGCTTGACAACTTTTTTGACAATTTTTTTGACAACAATGACAATTTTTGCTCAAATTGTATCTAGTCTCAATCTATCACCCCTATGACCCGATAATGACTCAAATAATTATCCATGATTATACAAGAATCAAGAATGCTCATGATTGACCAGGGACACATCACATATACTCAAAACATAGTCACAAAACATTGCCACATATTATTCAAAAATTTGCCTCTAAATATGGTCAAATCAGCTCTTGGCTATTTGATTATACAAAAAATTGTCTTAAAAATAATAACATGGGCTTTTATACAAAATTTGGCATTACAATATATGCGATTCAACTCATCGCCATTTTAATATACAAATCATCTCATGGGCTTTTATACAAAATTTGGCATTACAATATGTGCGATTCAACTCATCGCCATTTTAATATACAAAATTTGGCATGTACATATGTACAAATCAGCTCATTGCCACTTAAATATACAAAATTATGCTCCTAAACATGTAAAAATCAGCTCATGGGCATTTATATATACAAAAAATGAATATAGAACAATTCATCGATGATTTATACAAAATTCTCAAAATCATTCTACTCTAAACCGTAGAATCAATCAAGTGAGCCTTCAGGATCTGCTCTAACCTGTATTGTTTCAAGTATTGCCTCGTGGTCAGATTCATGAACTTTCCATAAAATCTTGTTATGAGGTCTACCACGATACTTCATCAAATGAATATTTGTTGCAACAACAAGGTTAGAGAAATGAAGAATATGTTTGTGTGTTTCAAAGTCCTTGAGCAACCAAACATCAGAATTCTTGATAGGGTATCTCCGAAGCCATGTTCCTGTCACGACAACAGACCCTATTGGGTACTCAATACCCTCTCCATCAATGATTGTGGTTGTCAATTTTCTTTTAGGCTCAACACAATGACACAAATAGTAATCTGTTCCTTCTTCATTGTTCTCTTCTGCAACAACTACATACACATGACCTGCATTTTATAAAGTGTTAATTAATACCAAAAATAAAGTATGATGTACAACAAAAGGAACCAAAAAGAATACTAGCAAAAAAATTAACTCAAAAAATCACCTGAATCCACTAGGTCGGATACATGGTCAAAATCCACTGATGTCTCCATTTGCCTCAATTGTAGTGCTTTGGGAATTTGATATGAATCAATGGGAACCAACGATCTACAAGACCATTTGTCAACCCACTCTTTTGATTCACATTCTTCCCACAAACAATACATGCATGAAGAGCAAAAACATACCATCTGTCTCGTATCAATTACCAGTGAACTTGAATTTGAACTCATAAATGAGTGCATGTCACTCGATCCTGCAACTGTACAACAATCTAGATAGTTTTCAATGTTAGATTCAGTAATCAACCCAAAATATCTATGAACCAATGACGTACCTAGATTACCTAGACCCATAGTAGACTTACACCATCGCATAATTGTTTCTGCATCTACCAACTCAGCACCACCTTCGTACTTCAATTCTTCCTTGGCTAGGGCTCTTTTCACACATGCTATTGCACCATTGTGCTCTCCCTTACCATGTCCAACCTCAGTGAAATTCCAAAAATATTGTACACTGCTTGTCACATGCATCCTTGTCAACCAATAAAACATCCTTGCATTCTTGAATTGTGCGGTGCAATTATCTGACCATATTAAGTGTTGGTTGTATCATATGTTCCTTTCCCTTAAACTATCATAGAAAACTTTAAAGCATCCTTGTACAAACTCTGATGAATGAGTATGATCATCACTTATGTAGAAGTGATACTCTCTTACAACCTTTCTATCCTCCTCTATGCTATCATCTGCATGCATGAATGCTATGTGTACAAAAATAGAAACTTGTGTAGAGTGATAATACATGGATTGGACTTCATTTTGAGGTTGTAGTGTATAATTTTCAGCAAAATCAACGATAGAGACAATGGTGTCAAGAGGAAATGTGTCCTTACACAACTTGAATTGCTCATCTAACCATCGAGCTCTATGTGTATGCATTATGTACTCATAAACTAGTTTCTCTTGAAACATTTTCATAAATTGAGCTACACATATATCATTTTTCACTAGCTCACATCTCTTCAAATCTTTTCTATCTTTAACTCCATATGTGATTGTCTTGTATTTTCCAAAAGAAACTAGTTTCGTACCAATTTCATGTGTGCTCTCCAAATGTATGCATCTTGGTAAATGTTGCAAACCACCACATATAGCACAAGAACCTTCCAAACAAGGCATCTTATAATAAATGCAACCATCATGTCTATTACATAACACACTTGAAATAAATTATCTTGCCGACTTAGGAGGTGCTTGTATATTACATTCCTGCAAAACATCATTAGTGTGCAAAGTAGAACAAATATGACAAAAAATATCATAATGCATGGAAAATTCAATATGCATCCTACAACAACACGTGGTGCATACATGATTAATCTTAATATAAAAAGGTTTTGTCATTTCAAAAAATCTTTGAGAAATTTTTATTTGAGGAAACTTTTGAAGGAATCTTTCATAAAATTTAGTTTGAGTCATATCCAAATAGTGTTTCGCATGTGGCTCATGATTTTTAGACCCAATTTGCCTTCTAACAACATCTCTTTGGTTGGGCAATACTCGTGTTGTCATGCCAAAAATTTTCAATTAATGTTTTTAGTGCATCTACAACAACCTTGTCTTTGCATGGTAGTCTACCCGAGAATGCCCAAAGAGAATTATTGTTAGGTTCCTCTATTTGTTCTTGCCTCTTTAATGCTTTACTTAATGTTGTTCTACTAATGTTCAATGACTTACTTGTTTTGCTTATCAAACGATCTTTTTTTATTTTCTTGCTCATTATGGTTGATGTAATGACACGTCGAGTAGCATTAGAATCTTTACTACATGATTTTGAACCAATAGATTGATATGCATCAAATAGATTTCTGACAATAGTTCTTTCACTGTTACTTTCAGATGATCTTAGGCCTAGAATTTTCATTGTCTCTCTAAAATTCAAATTTTTAATCATTTGAACAATTAATTGACATCTTGTGGTTTGATTTAAGTTTTTAAAATAGTTTTGCCATATTCTTTTAACCATTCTCCTACAAGTTTGTTCATTCATTTTATTGGGCATTGACTTCAATATATTCTCATCAATGTCAATTAGATACTTTGGTTTCCTACGAATGATTCTAGGAGGTGTTAACATCGGTGCATTATGTACATTCAATTCATCAAGTAGAGAAGGTGTAATATGTTCATCATTTAATTGATTATTCAATGTTTTATCTTCTTCAATTGCATTAGGTTCAAACGGTAAATTATCAAATGTTTCTTCTTCAATTGCATTAGGTTCAAATGGTAAATTATCAAATG